>NC_092039.1:107360860-107543400 GCF_003086295.3 Arachis hypogaea
GGTATCCATGTAGAGGTCGTACTAACGTCGTGCGCCGGAGAATAACCCTAATGACCGTGAACTTTATGACTGCGTTGGAGAACATGGCTGCTGCTATGCAAGCCACTACTGAGGCTCTTGGTCAACAGATGAACAACCATGGTAATGACGGAGGTGGAGTTCAGGGCCCGATGACACTGGCAAACTTTTTGAAGGTTAATCCGCCTAAGTTCAAGGAACTACTAGCCCGACTGAGGCTGATACATGGTTTCAAGCTATAGAGCGAGCACTGCAAGCACAAGTGGTACCTGAAGGACAGCGTGTCGAGTTCGCTACCTATATGCTCACTAGTGAAGCGTCGCATTGGTGGCAAGGTATCCGACGTCTTCTACAGCAGGGTGATGACTATATCACCTGGAATGTCTTCCAAGAGGAGTTCTATAGAAGTACTTCCACTTCTGCTAGACGCTAGGAACTGAGTTACTACAGCTGAAGCAGGGTACCATGTCCGTATTGAGTATACTGACATGTTTGAAGAGTTGTTCAGGTTCTCTCATATGTGCCAAGGGACTCCGGTGGAATATGAGGAATGGAAGTGTGTTAAGTATGAAGGAGGACTCCAGAGCGATATCTTCAGCTCAGTGGGACCAATGGAGATTAGGACTTTCTCCGAATTGGTGAACAAGTGTAGGGTTGCTGAAGAGTGTGTGAAAAGGGCAACCGCTGAAAAAGGGAGTCACAAAGGATCATTCCCACAGAACCGAGGGAAGAGCTTTGCACCTAGAGGTCCGTCTTTCAAGAGGGGAAGCTCTTTCAGGAGGCCCAACAACAACAACTCCCAAGGAAAGAAGTTTAGGAAGCAGCCTCAGAATGATCAAGCTTGTACTAGGTGTGGAAGTCACCATCCGGGAGCACCATGCAAGGCCGGATGGGGTTTGTGCTACAATTGTGGAAAGGCGGGGCATAAAGCCGCAAATTGTCCAGAGAAGCAGAAACAAGGTGCTGGAAAGCACAACAGACTGGTCGGGTGTTCACCACTTCAGCTATAGGTGCTGAGGGATCTGAGACACTTATTCGAGGTAACTGTGAAATGGCTGGTCAAATTTTAAATGCTTTATTTGATTCGGGAGCATCGCATTCATTCATTGCATTTGAGAAAGCCCATGAGTTAGGATTGAAGATTGTAACCTTAGGTTATGACCTAAAAGTGTATAATGCTACCCATGAAGCCATGGTGACTAGGCTAGGATGCCCGAAAGTTTCCTTTAGGTTCAAGCAGCGTAATTTTGTTCATAATTTAGTCTGCTTACCGATGATCGGTCTTGATCTTATCTTGGGATTGGACTGGTTATCTAAGAACCATGTCATGCTGGATTGTTCTACAAAGTCGGTGTACTTTATGCCGGAAGATACAGAAGGGCCGGTCGTGGTGAATAATTATTACTTGAATTCGATGATGGTGAACTGTTTTGGAACCGAATGTCAGGGTATCCTATTGTTAACCGCGGGTGTTTCGGGTGATGATCAAAGGTTGGAGCAGATTCCGGTTGTCTGTGAGTTTCCAGAAGTGTTTCCCGATGATATTGATGAATTTTCACCTAACCGAGAGGTTGAGTTTGCTATTGAGTTGGTGCCCGGGGCGGGACCAATCTCAAGTGCTCCTTATAGGATGTCACCGTTAGAGATGAACGAGCTAAAGTCTCAGTTAGAGGATTTGTTGGGTAAGAATTTTATACGACCAAGTGTCTCTCCATGGGGTGCTCCAGTGTTACTGGTGAAGAAGAAAGATGGGAGCATGCGGCTCTGTGTGAATTACAGGCAGCTGAACAAGGTCACAATAAAGAATAAGTACCCATTGCCGAGAATTGATGATCTCATGGATCAGTTACAAGGAGCTGGAGTTTTCTCCAAGATCGATTTGCGATCCGGTTATCACCAGATAAGGGTGAGGGGTGAGGATATCGCTAAGACCGCTTTCAGGACTCGTTATGGTCATTACAAGTACACTGTGATGTCTTTTGGTTTGACGAATGCTCCAGCAGTATTCATGGATTATATGAATAGAGTTTTCCGTCCGTTTCTGGATAAATTCGTTGTTGTCTTCATTGATGACATACTGATTTACTCCAAGACTGAAGAAGAGCATGCGGGATACTTGAGGGCCATGTTGCAGATTCTAAAGGAGAAGAAACTTTATGCAAAGCTGTCTAAGTGCGAGTTTTGGAAGAGTGAGGTGAAGTTTTTGGGTCACGTGGTGAGTAAGAAGGGAATAGCCGTATATCCAACTAAGGTGGAGGCTATGATGGATTGGAAGCAACCAACCACCGTAACAGAGATAAAGAGTTTTCTGGGCTTAGCTGGCTACTACCGAAGGTTTATCAAGGGCTTTTCACAGATAGCTTTGCCAATGACAAAGTTAACCCGCAAAGACACTCCGTTTGTTTGGACTCCTGAGTGCGAGGAGAGCTTTCAGACATTGACGAAAAAATTGACCACTGCACCCGTGTTAGTGTTACCTGAGCCGAACGAGCCTTTTGAGGTGTATTGTGATGCCTCATTGAAGGGTCTAGGGTGCGTGCTGATGCAGCATCATAATGTGGTGGCGTATGCCTCACGGAAGTTGAGACCGCATGAAATTAACTATCCTACGCATGATTTAGAACTTGCTGCGGTCGTGTTTGCGCTAAAGGTGTGGAGGCATTACCTCTATGGGGTTAAGTTCCAAGTCTTCTCCGATCACAAGAGTTTGAAATATCTCTTTGATCAGAAAGAGCTTAATATGAGGCAGAGAAGGTGGATGGAATTGTTGAAGGACTACGACTTTGAGTTGAATTACCATCTGGGAAAGGCGAATGTAGTGGCGGATGCATTAAGTCAGAAGTCGTTATATGCAGCTTGGATGATGCTTCAAGAGGAGAAGTTGCTCAAGGGATTCGAGAGTCTGAAAATTGGTGCTCGAAAAGTATCCGGAACCTTATGTTTGAGCCGATTAGAAATCTCAAGTGACTTTAAGTCCGAACTCCTAAAGGCTCATCAAAATGATGAAGTGTTATGGAAGGTGTTACCGGCCATTGAGCAAGGAAAACAGTGGAGAGTGTCAGAAGAAAAAGATGGGTTATGGAGGTTCAAGGGTAGGATCATTGTGCCGGATGTTGGCACTTTGAGGCAAGATATTTTAAAGAAGGCACACAAAAGCGGATTCTCCATTCACCCGGGAAGTACTAAGATGTACCATGATTTAAAGGCGATGTTCTGGTGGCCGGGTGTGAAGAATGATGTGGCGGAATATGTTTCGAAGTGCTTAACTTGTCAAAAGGTAAAGATTGAACATCAAAGACCTGCCAGGATGTTACAACCCTTAGAGATTCCACAATGGAAGTGGGAAAGTATTGCAACGGACTTTGTGTCGGGATTGCCAAGGACTAGGGCTGGTTTTGATGCTATCTGGGTGATTGTGGACCGACTGACGAAATCAGCTCACTTTTTACCCATTCGTATGACTTACACCCTTGAGGAGCTAGCACGGTTATACATAAAGGAGATTGTGAGACTTCATGGTGTACCTGCTACTATAATCTCTGATAGAGATCCTCGTTTCACTTCAAGGTTTTGGGATGCATTTCAGAAAGCTTTTGGAACCCGACTAAGCTTGAGCACGGCTTACCATCCTCAAACAGATGGTCAATCCGAGAGGACTATCCAAACACTAGAGGATATGTTGAGAGCTTGTGTTTTGGACCAACCGGCGAGTTGGGATCGGTATATGCCATTAGTGGAGTTTGCATACAATAATAGCTATCATGCGAGCATCGGAATGGCTCCGTATGAGGCCGTATGGGAGGAAATGTCAATCTCTGCTATGTTGGTATGAAGCTGGAGAGAAAAGCTTGTTGGGGCCGGAAATGATAGCTGAGACTACTGAACAAGTCAAAAAAATCCGAGATAGGATGCTTGCGGCCCAGAGTCGTCAAAAGAGTTACGCCGATCAGAGGCGAAAGCCCTTAGAATTTGAGGAAGGAGACCATGTCTTCCTTAAGGTTACTCCGACTACAGGAGTAGGTAGGGCGATTAAAGCAAAGAAGTTGAATCCTCGATACATTGGTCCATTTCAGATCCTGGAGAGGATTGGACCGGTGGCGTATCAGATGGCTCTACCACCTCATCTTTCGAACCTGCACGACGTGTTTCACGTGTCGCAACTTTGAAAGTACACTCCTGATGCTAGCCATGTGTTAGAACCTGAGTCGGTTCAGTTAAAGGAAGATTTGGCGCTTCCAGTGGCTCCAGTCAGAATTGATGATACTAGTATCAAACGATTGCGTGGAAAAGAGGTTTCATTAGTCAAAGTGGCATGGAGTCGAGGTGGTGTTGAGGAACACACTTGGGAACTTGAGTCGGAGATGCGAACGGATTATCCGCACTTATTCTCAGGTATTGCATTTGAATTTTGTGGGAAAAAATTCCCAATTAGGTGGGTAAAATGTAAAACCCGGTTAATTAACGGCTAATTAACCCATAAATGAGAATTTATTCTAGAAAGCCCAAAATGTGACTTTTATGGCTAAATGTGATAGAGGAGATTGAGACAAGAATTTCGGTACCATCTTTATAGAATTCGGACCAAGATTGGACCGAACGGGCCGAACCGGGCCAACCGGACCCAAAGTGGGCCCTTGGCCCAATATAACTAAACCAAAACCCTAGTTTTCAGCACTCTCTCTCCCCATTAGCCACACACACACGCTGAAAAAGAGAGGAAAGGGGGGAAGAACACTCTCTCAAGTTCTTTCTCTCACTTGATCTTCAAACCACAATAATTTTTTATCTAGAGCTCCGATTGCCGCACCGTTTGCGGCCACGCGTTCACCGCAGAGAACTCTACAAAACCCATACAATCAGTCTTGAGGTAAGCAACGTTTTGCTCTTCAAATTGCCAGCCTTTATTTCAAGTTTCATGAGCAAAAATGTTGAGATTTTGGGCTCTTTGATGTTATAGGACCCAACTCTCTTGAAGGAGAAGGTTAATCTTGTCTCCGTGGACCTTACGTGTGGTAAGATTCTCAACCCTAGTGTAATTTGTGGTTCTATGATGTTTGGATTTTGAGATATTGTGTATGGGTATGATGATTGTGGCTTAGGTTGTGTATGTGTGAATATTGGAGCTTGATTGGTGATTTTGGAAAGCTTAAAAAAGGATTTGGTGGTGAAAAATCTATTCTTGGATGTGTTGAGGCCTTGAGAGCTTGAGAAAAAGTGGTTTGGAAGTGCTCCGGTGGAGCTTGGGAAATCGGCTAAGGTATGGTTTCGGTTTCTCGTATCTAATATGTAATGTGGTAGGAAATACTTAGGCTAGAGGCCCTAAGATAGGTATTGAATTGTTGATGTTGTTGATTGGTTGAGATATATGATGTGGTCATATATGTAATGATGATTATTGATGCCTTGATGGTATGATGTATGAGAAATATGCATGTTGTGATATATGCTTGATGATTGGTTATGGTTGAATGGTGGGTCGAACCATGTTGATGGTGAGTATGATATTGATTGTGTACAATGATGATTTATTGGAATTGGTGTTGTTGAAAATTGGCATGAGGAAGAGTATATGATATGTCAATGTGTTTAAGTTTGAGCCACTTGGGTGAAGTGGGTTAAAATGATGGGATAGTAATTTTGTAAATTGTGGTAATGTGTCAATGTGTGAGTTAAGGAGGCTTGATGTTGAATTTGATATATTTTGATTTCAAAGAAAAGGGATGAAATTGGCCTGTTTTGATTGATTTTGAAAAGAGTTGAAAATGACTTGTTTTGAAAATGGCACTTTGTGGTTTTGTATGAAAAACATGGTTTTTGGGCATACTTTGATGGGACATAATTTGGACTACGGATCTCTGTTTTGTGCCAAATCTATTTAGAAATGAAATTGGATCCGGGATGTCCATACCGTTCAAAGAACGGGTGAAAAACGATTTAAAATGAGAAAGTTATGTCCTTTGGAAGATTGGGGTTTGAAATATGTGAATTCTGCAGCTTTTAACTTAGAAAATTTTTAGCAGAATGACCCCTCGCGCGTAGGCGCACTTGGCGCGTACGCGCCGTTCTTCCAAAAAACGCCATCCACGTGTGCGCGTGGTGTGCGCGGGCGCGCCGATGTGCTGCACCCAATGCCCAGCCATTTTCCAGAGGGTTGTGCCTGAACTGTGCCAGTTTTGTGCCTGGGGCACAAGAGTACCCACGCGTACGCGTGGCTGACGCGTGCGCGTCGATTGGCTAATCTTCAATCCACGCGTTAGCGTGCATGACACTTACGCGTCGATGAGTTTTGTGGGCATCCACGCGTGCGCGTAGAGTGCGCGGACGCGTGGCCCTGTTTTCATCGCAAAGTTGATTTTTGGGTTTTAAAAGCCAAATCTCATACTTCTAAGCCTCCGATCCCACCATTTATATCTTAAATTATTATGATATGCCTAGCTATTAGAAAAGGAGCTAGGGGATGTGGTAACTTGCGAGTGAAGCAAGGGAAAAATGAATGATCAATGAGGATCAAAGATGTTCATGTGAGAGGTGGAGGATGGTGGTGGAAGTGCTTGTTATGCCATGGGCCGAAAGGCCGTAATTGTTAATGAAATGGCTGGTTATGGATTTAACCGTGAGCCGGATGGCTAGATTATTGCCGTGTTATGGCGGAGCCATGAGTATGGCTATGTATAAATGCATATATGCTGTTGAATGAATTGTGAATGTTGCACTTTCACTGTTGGAGATGAGAGTTTCCCTGGGAGGAAGCAGTGGCTAGCCACCACGTGCTCCAGGTTGAGACTCGAAGCTCTTTTGACCCTATGTCATAAGTGTGGCCGGGCACTGTGAAAGACCCGGATGAGCTCGCCCCCGTAAATATTCACCAATGAAGGTGATGGATATAGATCATGATTATGATCAAGCTTATGATGAGTATAACTCAAGTTGGGGATGCGTGACAGAGGGACAGTACAATGGTTAACTACCAAGACTTGTCGGGTTGGCTCTATAACCGACAGATGATATCATCAGCCACTAGGGACAGGCATTCATCGTATGCATACTATATGAATTGTTTGAGATTGCCTATTTGACTGCATATTACTTGCTAACTGTCTAAATGTCTTATCTGTTCCTATTTGTTTATCTCTTGTTTGATATAACTGTGTTTGCTACATTATACTCCTACTGGAGGTTGGGAGGTTTGAAGGAATTGGAAAGGGAAGTATTAGTTAGACTGAAGAATCTTTAGTCAGATGCCCTTTTATGGTTTAGCTTGTTTATAAGCTTTGAATTATCTGGAGGAAGTTCTAGGATTGCCTTCGGCTTTCCTCTATTATTATGTATTATATATGTGGAAGCTGTTACCATGCTGGGGACCTCTGGTTCTCACCCATGCGCATTTTGTGGTTTTCAGATGCAGGACGTGAGGTTTCTCGCTGAGGCCTGCTGGAGACTTCTGGATTAGCGAAGATCCTTTGTTCTTGGGGACTTTGTTTTGGTTCATCTGTTTTGCTTAGATACTTTTATCTCCATTAAATAATACAAACTGTGATGACTCCTCTTATGGGAGATTTTGGAGAATATGTTTCTGTATTTGTGTCCCTTTGGGTTTCCTTTGGGGTTTTCCTTATTTTTATCATATGTATATATTGCTATATTCTCGGACCGGTTATCGTCGCAGCCGGATTTTGAGTCTTGATATTCCTATTTTTGACACTCCTTTGTATATATATAATCTCGCGTTGGTTTATCCTTGTTCGTTACGTTATCGATCGGAGTGTTGCGCTTTTGAGTTGCGATTTTTGTTTACCCCTTTTTCTACAAAGGCTCCTAGTTATAATCAATCATTCATACTACTATACGTACTAAATTTTTATTTTAGAGGTCGTAATACCTTGCCATCTCTGAATTATGACTTAAGCATAAGACTCTGTATGGTAGGGTGTTACAGCCACCATTAGCATCATCTTTCTAAAACTTCCAAAACCATGCCAAATTAAAAATCTCTTCTAAAGGATTCAAAATCATCCATCCTAAAATAGGGTTTGGTAATAAAATTCCTCAGAGAGTCTCAAGACTATAAGGGAGAATAACATAAATCATTTTTTCGAATTCGTTTAAAATCTATAAAACCTCAAGTTCTTGATTTGAGTAATAAAAATAGAATCTAGAACAAGCCAGGTCGTGTAATCAATTACTCCAACCACATTTTCAAAACCATTTCTTCCACTTGAACTAAAACCAATTTCAACCCCTTGATAAAAATCTGAAGTGTTTCTAACGGCTCGGAAATCATTTTAGTTTTGCTAAACCAAAATTCAAAGAATACTTTAAAATTTTTCTAAAATGTCGAAAAATGAGATTTGTCAATCGAAATCAAAATTCTTTCAAAGTCACAAAAATTCCTTCAAGTGAAAATATTTAAGTTAAATTCAAAACATAAACTCTTTGCACCTTTAAAACAGTCTTAAAGCATAAATCTCTTCCGAATGACTTACACCCAAAAACATAATATTTTTCTTAGGAAATAAGGCTAAGTCATAATTCTCTTTTCAATAATTCTTTTCAAAACACAATTTCATCATTTTCATAAATGATTCAGATAAAGATAATAAAAGTCTTAAATTCATAATTCTCCAAGTAAAATAGTAAAGGCCTTAAATTCATAATTTTTCAAATAACATTTTAAATAAAGTGTCGGATTTTATAATAATTTCGGCAGCACCTCTCCTAAAATTTGGACTCTGCCATCCTTTCTGGGTCCCAAATCAGTTTAAAATCAAGCTAAATCCAAAAGTGCATCCCATTTTCATATTTCCAGAAAACCAACTCAAACTCAAATCAATCTCCAATGGATTAAACTCGATTTCAAAACTTTTGAAATAACTTTAAAGGAACACTTCAAAAATAGTCCATTTCACAAAACCAACAACAATCCACTCAAATAAGTATTCATATTCATCTAAGACAATCAAACAATACATAAGACTTATACAATCACTAAAAAGTAAGAACACATTTCTCACATCAATGTCTATATATAGCAACTCCAAACTCCATAATTATAGAGTTTGAATAAAACCTTAATTTATTTCAAATCCAATTAATCAAAATTATTTTTGTTATCTTCAATAAAATAATTTATAAAATTAAAATTATAAATAAATAAATAATTTAAAATTAATTCATAATAACTTTTTTTTTATTCTGGGTCTTATCGTACCTGTCCTTTGTTGATATGGAATTTAAAGGGGGAAAAAAATACTAGTAGTACTTTGTTGTACCTGTCCTTTATTAATATGGATTGACTCAGCTCGAATCTATTAAGTTCATCAAATAAAATAGTAGAGAAATTATTTTAAAAAAATATAACTCGAGTCCAGCAAATTGAACTATAAATGTGCTATTATTATAGTGTTTGGAATTATTATAAACTATTTATATATGTATATATATTATTATGGCATAATAATATTATTGGCCAAGGATTTGAGAAACCATCATCTCGGATCTCTTTCCTTCGCTTTTGTAACTATCACTGAGTAAATATAACAAACGAGTCCCGTTAAGAAGACAATGAAGTATCTATACAATATGTACAATAAGTTGTTTATTTGGTCCAATATGTATTAATAATATAATCTAAATATCATTATCCCTAATTTTTAGTTGCTTTTTGTGATATCTACCCCCAATTTACCCCAAATTCTTTCACATTAACCCTTCATCACCCACCATTACCTACACTAAAAAAATCTCATTGTTTGTTTCACAGAAAATCCTCTTTCTCTGTTGCCCCACGGTGTGGGCAGCAACCTGCGTCTTACCGCTCTATTTCTGCGCAACGTGTAGCCTCCGTTCCTGCCAACCGGAACTGTCGCGCTCCGCCTCCTCGCGCCAACGCCCTCGCCAGAAGAACCTCCGTCACTCCTCACGCGGCCGAACATCTGTGACCTGCAACTGTCAGCGTCGCCGACGTGAGTTGCAGCTCCGAACCCCGCGCTCGCATCATTTCAGCGCTGCTGCCTGGGTCTTGTTGAATTACTCGAAAAATAAACATCCGCAAAAACTGAGAAAGTGAACATCCAAAATCATATAAAAATGAGCATCCAATGTGAACGTGTATAAATCATAACCAGCAATCATCGTCTACAACTAAGCACCCAAGAATAACCATCCACGTTCACAGAGAAAGTGAACATCTGGCGATAGGAAGAAGACACAAACTGATTGCGATGGAGGTGCTGGACGTCCGGGTTGCTACGGTGCTGCGAGCTCGACTCACACAATATGCGCGTCCTCCCTACGTATGGTGGCCTGTGCTGATGACGGCGCCAGTCGGAAGAGTGTCGGCGCAATGTCCGACGACGACTGGTAACTGTGGCGGTACTGTACCGGCTTTTGCTTCGAGGATAGAGTGAGAGAAAAGTTTACACCATATTGAGAGAGAGAGAGAGATAATCCTAATTTGATTCTGAAGGGAATCATGATTTGATTCAAATTTTAAATGAGAAACTACTCAAAATTAATTAATTGCCATAACTAACGGAAATCATGATTTGATTCAAATTTTAAATTGGAAACTACTCAAAATTAATTAATTGCCTCTAATTTAATTTTAATTTTAATTTAACCCCATTGTACGTATTATATAAAACATACATTGTCTCCTCGTACTTTTCCATAACAATAATGTAATTAATGGGGGAGTGATGAGTAATTTAAAAAATTGTAATGTTAAAGAACAAAAAAAAACCTTTATCATAAGTAAGTTATACTTTTATTTAAAAAATATTTTTTATTTTTTAAATCGATATTTCTTTTTATTTTTTAGTATTTATTCAAATTTTAAATATAAAAAAATTAAAAAATTTATTTTATTTAATATTTATTAATTTTAATAATAATTAATTAAAATTAACGAATATTAAATAAGATAAATTTAATTATTTTTAACTAATTTTTTATTGTTAACAAATATTTCTATTTAGAAAAACAATAAAGAGCAACATTTACAAATCATAATTATAAATTATATTAAATATTATTTAATTCGCGTGTATTTTTTTTCTCCTACATCATTTTGTTAATATTTGTTTTTTTTTCTAGTTAATAACGCAACAGCTATCGAATAACAATTATTTTTAATATTGAGAATTTTATTATTTTACAAAATTATCCATAAAATTCATCTTTTTAGATGATTATTATTTTTGTAATAGATATGCATTTTTTTTTATAACCCGATATGTAATTGATGAATTTTTCATGTAATAAATCATAAACATAAAAAATAAAGTACAATAGACCATTAATTAACTTTAACTATTACTAACTATTAAACTATTCAATCCAAGAGCATTTCAAAAACAAACAAACTCAAATAAAATGATCAACATTAGTTAGAATTGATTTTGATATATATTAATATGGTGACAAATATTATATTGGGTTAATAATTTAAATATGTTTTAATGTGTAAATTATTAATGCAAGGCTAAAACTAAGATGCACATAAGTCCAACAATGTATAGCTTTTGCAAACAATCTACACTGCTTCAATCAAAGCTTCAGCCCATAGAAAAGAGGAACAAAAACCAAATTCTCACTATATTTTTGAGCCCATGTTGCTGATCTCTAACCAAGACTAACAAAGATATTACAAGCCAAAGAAATAAGCTCAAAAAATTTGGTCCAAGCTAAAGTGAAAAAGATCTTAAAGCTACTGCTGGAGTTTTACCCAAAAAACAGAAAAGTAAATTAAAGAAAAATTAGTTCACTTTTTTATGAAACCAAAATCATTCACCAAACAAGCATTGGAGAAAAAGTAAAATAATGGAGATAAAATCAAATCAATGGAACCAAATCAAATCTAAGTATTAAAGTTGTTTAGAAAAAAAAATATTATTAGAATTCATTTTTGTACAAGTAAAAAAGTTAGGTGAAGCTACTTCCTTTCAGAAACAACAATTTGGGTATGAAAAAAAAATGGATTACTTTTTCTGATTCATATCAAATATCAAAAGCTGAAAATGAAATTTGGAGACAAAGATTGCATCAATAGTACATATTATTGTCCATTTTTTCTGTATTTCTGTACCACTTTATTCTGCTGTTCTACTCTAATTTTTTGTTCTGATTTCTTGAGATAAAAAGAAGAATTCAGTTGGCTCAATGCTCAAAAATTGACTCTACTCACTATCTCAAGTTTTGGAGGCATTATCCCATAAATAAGGGATAATTAACCAGAAATTTAGGTAAGAAAAATAGAGCAAAAATTTAGAATATCATTTCATACATGTTGCAGAATTATTTTTCTTTATCTTTGAGCTTCATTTAATATTTTATTATGATGATTTTTTTTATGTCTATCTTTTTGTAAATGAGAAATAGAAAAATAAATAGTGAGGTAAAAAATAAAAAAGTCATGAGTGAAAAAAATGAAAAGATATAGATCAAAAAGCCAAAATTGCTTTTCTGTGTATTTGATTTTGATTGAATTAGGATTAATTCTCCTTATTACTAAGTTGGGATAGCACTTCGTGACAGTTGAACCTGTTGGGTTCTCCTTTACCAAGTTGGGAGAACACTTGGTGGGTGTTGAACCAAATTGAGTTTCTCTTTTCAAGTTGGGATAGCACTTGGTGTTAGAAGCTTAGTGTTTGATACTAAATGAATTAGATTATAATTTATTGATATTAGTGCATGTAATCAGTTTGATTATAGTTAAAATTTCACTATGGTCGTGGTGGAGACTAGATGTAGAACACATTGCATAAAGTGATTGAACCAGGATACATGGTTGTGTTCTTTTCTCTTTTCTACTCTATTTTTGTTTTATTCGTTATCAGACAAAATTAAATTGTCTCCTGCATAATCCAATTCGCAAACACAACATTAGCATATCAGCAGAATCTATTTTGGCGCTCAAGTTTAAGAATATAAAAAAATGACCTTAGATTCAACCCCCTTCTTTAGGCCATTTAAAATTATCAATTGGTATCAAGAACCCGGTCTCAAGGATTCAAGATTTACACTTTAAAATAAAGATTTATGGCCAACAACATGGGGACAAATATTATGACTTACACACTCACTGAAAGTCAATCTAACAACATACCTTCCTACATCAATGGCAATAACTACTATAACAATCCGAGCTTTTAAAATTAAATTTTATACTTCAAATTTAAAAAAATAAAATTTAATTTAATTATAACTTATTATATTATTTTAAATTATCTATTAAAAACTATATTAATAATTACCGTTTAAATTGATTTTTATAAATATTATTATTATTATTATTATTATTATTATTATTATTATTATTATTATTATTATTATTATTATTATTACTTAAGTTTCTATTGGGCCGAAGCCACTAGGAAACTAAAGGAAAAGAAATGAAAACTTTATATATATATATATATATATATATATATATATATATATATATATATATATATATATATTACTACCGTGGATCACATTTTATTTCCATTAGTTTAATTATAATTTTTTTTATTAACTATTTAATATTAAACCTTTACGTCAGTATCGCGTTTCAGTTTTAAAAAAATTTCAAAAAATAGATTTTAGTAATTAAAATTACATAACAAAAGATTTTCAAATAATAATAATAATCACATAATCATTAATAATAATAGATGCTATACGATTAAATTCAATGTAAAACTCAAATACAATACTATCCCAGACATTACGGATCTGGTTTCCTTTGTTATAAATTTACTATTTGGCCTTTACCTTGATATCGCGTTTCAGTTTTTAAGAAAATTTCAGAAAATAGATTTTCGTAATTAAAATCACATAACAAAAGGGCTTCAAATAATAATAATCACGTAATTATTAATAATAATAGATACTATACAATTAAATTCAATGTAAAACTCAAATACAAAACCTATCCCTCTCGATAAAATAAAAACCCTGAAGCAATAAGTGCGAGGGAACTCTATAAAAACAACAGGAATCACAAGTAAATCTACTAATCATCTGCAGCTTCTTATTGAATCTCCGAACCTGTGTCACTGAAAGGGTGAAAGATTTGGGGTGAGAACAAACCACACGTTCTCAGTAGGGATTGGGAATGCTGTAAAAGTAATGAATTCAATGCAAATAATTAACTTACTTAGTAAAACTATTTTGTTAAACCTTCGGAAATACTTTTATCTCTACTTCAGATAAATAATTACTTTTCTTTAAATTTCTTAATTCAAAACAGATTTTAATCACAAAATTAGTCATATTTCAACCACAACATCTCATAATCAACCACGGCCCTAGATCCAAGCAACTCAATCAACCACTAATTCATCACAATCCAACAAATTTTCAGCCACAAACACAAGTAAGAAGGTTCAAACACAATCAAGGAGTTATATCAAGTAGAACAATTAGCAATTAAATGTAACTATTCACATAGGCAAACCAATTATAATATGCACACCCAAACAATGTCATATAAATGCATATGATGCATGCCTGTCCCTAATGCAGGCCATGAGCTCATGTGTCGGTTGCCTACCCGCTCCGACATTACCCGGGCACGAGTCCCAAATATGACTTTCCAGATGCATACAGTGTGCTTATAAGTCGTACGGCTAGGCGGCATATAGTGTGACTTTCCAAATCAATAAGCGTACATCTGAAAAACAGTTCCCAGTGTGTGGGCGTACCCACTTTACATTTGGCGCTAAAGCCCAAACAATATCACATCTACTCTCCTATGGAAGACATTTCATTAATTTAATATATTTTTTAATCTTTGTTCTCTGCTCTCCTGTGGCAGAGATCCTTTTAGTTCATATATTCTTTAAATTCTTGTTCCCTGCTCTCCTACGGCAGAGATTCCTTTTCTTAAAAAAACCGAGCTCAAAACAACACTTAAAACAAAATCTCTCCTTACAAAATTGGATTTAAAACATGATATTTTTCTTATTGAATCGAATTTTAAAAAAAATAGAACACACCTTTTCTCAACTAAATAAATCTCAAATAAATTAATTTTCTAAAACCAAATCTTTTAAAATAACTTTTCAAATAAAACCTCAGATTTTATAAAATTTTGGCAGCACTTCCACTAAAACTCGGGCTTAGCCACCCTTTTTGGGTCCCACTGAATCATTTTCAACCTCTTTTCAATCAAGAAATCAAATACATATTCATCAAATTCAGTCACAAACACAACTCAAATTCATCATTCAGTCATTGCAAACAATCTTAAATAATTTACAAATACCCACTAGACTTCTAGGGCATTTATAGTTTAAAACAGTTAATTTTAAAATAAAATTCCCTACCTTCATACGGAACCAAAATCCTCGAAAGTTCCTGAAAAACTTTTTGACTGAGCTACTGAAGAAGAAAGAGTCAGAAATCGTTTGTGCTTCTTAGAACTTTAGTTAACCAAACTCAAGAGAAAGAGGAGTTACGTCACCGTCAATTTCTACCGGACAAAATAACGCCAACACATAGAAGATGAGAATACGAACATTTTTATCGGATTGAATTTTTTATTTGAATTATGGATTTTAAAGAAATTGAAGTAGAAAGGTATAAGGATTCCACGGCTTTCTCTCTCACTCTCGGTCACTATCTTCTCACCGTGCAAGAACATGAAATCCAAAGAAACTAGATGATGATGATTAATGTGATAAGAAAGGGTTAAGTGTCATGATTATTAAATGAAAAGGAAACATGTGTATATATATATATATATATATATATATATATATATATATATATATATATATATATATATAATTCGCAAGCCACCTTTGGCTTTAACTTCTTCCAATCTCTCTAAGCTTCGGTCTTTTATATATATAAAAGCTTATTTAGTTCTTTATTTCTTACTTTTTGTTTTCTTAGTAAAACCGTTGAAGGTAATAATAATAATAATAATAATAATAATAATAATAATAATAATAATAATAATAATATATTTTTGAAATATCTTATTATAATAATAAAAATAATTTAAAAATTTTAATAGATTTTAAACTCAAATAATCATAAAATTTATTTTAATTACTTTTAAAAAAATAATATTCTTTAAATAAAATAATACAACATTATTTAAAGAGTACAAAAATTTGGGGTGTTATATCCACCCACTTTACAAAAAATAATTTTTTGGAGTTTTCTATAAAATTGAAACGCGATACCAAATTAAAGACTCAGTATTAAATAGTTAATAAGAAAAACAGGTTAGTAATGCCTTATTTTTGACAGTAATAATAATAATAATAATAATCAATTTATTTTTTTTGTTTATCAAAATATTTTTTAAAAATAAATCTCAATATAATATAATAACTCATAAATAACTAATTATTTAATTTTTAAAAATTCAAAATCTTACATCCTACCCCACTTATAAAAAAATTTTCCTCAAAAATTGATATAAAATAAAAAAAAATTGCATCAACTTCACTTTCAAAAAGAAAATTGGCCGAAACCTTTAAGGGAGTAAAGAAAGAAAATTTGAAACATGACCCATATGTCTTATACATATATATAATCATATTTTTTTAACTTGGATTCATTTACCTTGCCAAAGTCTTTAAGGCAAAAGAAAAGAAAGAATTGGCAACGTGGCTTGCAATGCTTATTATATACATATATATTATCATTTTACATAATCTTATCCATTAACCACCATCATGCCTGCTGTCATTATATTCAATATCATCTTCACCTTCAAAACTGGGAAAGGGAATGAAGTGAGAGAGGCCGAGAGTGTCTCTCGAAGAACCGTGACCTTCCATGAGTTTTTGGCTCCGATTTATTAAAAGATTTTGCAATAATAGATCTTTAATTATTATATTTAACGGGTAATGTCGAGAGCGGGTAGGTAACCGACACATGAGCTCATGACTTGCATTAAAAACAGGCATGCATCATATGTATTTATATGACATTGTTTAGGTATACATATTATAATTAGTTTGTCTATATAAATAGTTACATTTAATTGCTAATTGTTCTATTTGATATAACTGCTTGATTGTATTTAAACTTTTTTACTTGTGTTTGTGGCTGAAAATTGGTTGAATTGTGATGAATTAGTGATTGATTGAGTTGCTTGGATCTAGGGCCGTGGTTGATTATGAGATGTTATGGTTGAAATATGACTAATTTTGTGATTAAAATCTCTTTTGAGTTAAGAAATTTAAAGAAAAGTAATTATTTATCTGAAGTAGAGATAAAAATATTTCCAAAAGTTTAACAAAATAGTTTTATTGAGTAAGTTAATTATTTGCATTGAATTTATTTCTTTTACGGCATTCCCAATTCCTACTGAAAACGTGTGGTTTATTCTCACCCCACGGGACATCCGATAAAACTAAAACGCAATATCGAACTAAAGGCTCAGTATTAAATTGTTAATAAGAAAAACAGGTTAGTAATGCCTTACTTTTGGCACGATCATGACGTGCTAAAATTTAGGGTGTTACATTAACTTTCAGCACGTCATGATCGTGCCAAAAGTAAGGCATTACTAACCCATTTTCTTTTATCTTTACTTCAGATAAATAATTACTTTTCTTTAAATTTCTTAACTCAAAACAGATTTTAATCACAAAATTAGTCATATTTCAACCACAACATCTCATAATCAATCACGACCCTAGGTCCAAGCAACTCAATTAACTACTAATTCATCACAATCCAACCAATTTTTAGCCACAAACACAAGTAAAAAGGTTCAAACACAATCAAGCAGTTATATCAAGTAGAACAATTAGTAATTAAATGTAACTATTCACATAGGCAAACCACGCTTCCGCTGCGCCACTCTGATAAAAGAAATTTTATTTTGAAATTAACTGTTTTAAACTATGAATGCCATGGAAGTCTAGTGGGTATTTGTAAATAATTTAAGATTGTTTGAAATGACTGAATGATGAATTTGAGTTGTGTTTGTGACTGAATTTGATAACTATGTATTTGATTTTTTAATTGAAAAGAAGTTGAAAATAATTCAGTTGAGACCCGAAAAAGGTGGCTAAACCCGAGTATTAAGAGTAGTGTTGCCAAAATTTTATAAAATCTGGAGTTTGATGTAAAGCTCCGAATTTTTAAAAATTAAATAATTAGCTATTTATGAGCTAATATACTATATTGAGATGTAATTTTTAAGAAAATTGTTTTTTACAAAAATAATTAAATAAAATTTTATGATTATAAAAAATAATTTAATAAAACAAAAATTAAATTGACTCTTTTATTGTTAATATTATTATTATTATTATTATTATTATTATTATTATTATTATTATTATTATTATTAGTGGCCGAAGCCTAAGGAAACAAAAACAAGCAAAAGCCAAACGTGGCATGTTTATATATAATCATATACATACATAATTGACACATGTTTGCTTTTATTCCATTAATCATCCTCATACACGCATGGTTGCTCATGCTTTGAAGAAAAAAGAGAAATCAAACAGCCGAGGGAGAGAAAGAAAACCGTGAACCCCCGATGAAATTTCAATTTCGATTTTTCGAGATTCGTAATTCTAAGTGAAAATTTAATTCGGTAAAAGTGTTTGTATCTTCTTTTTCTACACGTTAACGTTATTTTTGTTCAGTAGAAGTTGATGGTGACGTAATTCCTTTTTTCTTTGAGTTTGGCCAATTGGAGTTCTAGGAGGCGCAGACGATTTTTGACATTTTCTTCTTCAGCAGCTCGGTTAAAAAGTTCTTCTGGAATTTTTGTTGACTTTAATTTTATACAGAAGTAGAAAATTTTATTTTGAAATTAACTATTTTAAACTATGAATATCATGGAAGTCTAGTGGATATTTGTAAATAATTTAAAATTATTTAAAATGACTGAATAATAAATTTGAGTTGTGTTTGTGACTGAATTTGATGAATATGTATTTAATTTTTTGGAGTGAGATTTTGGGGTGAGAACAAACACACATTCTATAACCAATGAATTCAATATACTTTGGGAATGTCGTAAAAGTAAAAATATCTATATTATTTTAACCACACCTTTCTTATAACCACATATCATTTCTCTATTAATCACCAATGATTCTTGATTAATCATCATCATATACGCATGGCTTTCATTCTTTGAAGAAAAAAGAAAGCAAAGTGCCGAGAAAGAGAGAAGAGTGACAGAGAGAGAGAGCACCATAATCCACCAAATTTCTGATTTTGATTTCTTGCGATTCGTAATTTAAAAAAAAAGTGAGTAAAACTATTACTTTCATCTATTATTTCACAATTAGTATAAAAAATTACATATCAAAGATCTTCAAATAATAATAATCATATAATTATTAATAATAATAAGTGTTATACAAATAAATTTAGTATAAAATTCGAATATAATACCTATCCCTCTAGACAAAATAAAACTTAAAGCAATAAGGGCGAGGAAACTCTATAAAAATAAAAGAAATCACAAGTAAGTCTATTACTCATCCGCAACTTCATATTGAACCTCCGAGCCTGTCACTGAAAGGGTGGAAGATTTGGAGTGAGAACAAACCACACGTTCACAGTAGGGAATGAGAATACCGTAAAAGTAATGAAATAAAGTGCAAATAATTAACTTTACTCATTAAAAATATATTTTTATCAAACCCTTTGAAAATACTCTTGGTTCTACTTTAGATAACTAATTACCTCTTTTTTTTTAAAAAAATCTCTTAACTCAAAACAAATCTTACATATAAAACTAGTCACATTTTCTGTCTCTCAGCCACATAGTTAATCCTCAGTCAACTTGTCAACTTGTAATCACTTTAATATATTTACAAACGAATAGTGTAAGTAAGAGATTCAATTCAATGTACAAGCAAGTCACAACAAGACAAACAGAACAATCACAAAGAAATAAGACAAGCAAGTGCAATCAAATACAAATGTGCAAGCAACATGATGCATGTCTATCCCTAACGCAGGCCATGAGCTCATGTGTCGGTTGCCTACCCACTCTCGACATTATCCGGGCACGAGTCCCAGATATGGCTTTCTAGATGCATATAGTGTGTTTATAAGTCATACGGCTAGGCCGCATACAGTGTGACTTTCCAAATCAATAAGCGTACATCTGGAAAATAGTTCTTAGTGTGTGGGCGTCCCCACTTTACATTTAGCACTAAGGCCCAAACAATATCACATCTGCTCTCCTGTGGCGGACATTTCATTAATTTAATATATTCCTTTAATCTTTATTCTCTGCTCTCCTGTGGCAGAGATCCTTTTAGTTAATATATTCTTTAAATTCTTGTTCTTTACTCTCCTGTGGCAGAGATTCTTTTTCTTAAAAAAAAGAGCTCAAAACAACACTTAAAATAAAATTTCTCCTTACAAAATTGGATTTAAAACACTATATTTTTCTTATTAAATCGAGTTAAAAAAAATAGAACGCACATTTTCTCAACTAAATAAATCTCAAATAATTTAATTTTTCTAAAACTAAATCTTTTAAAATAACTTTTCAAATAAAATCTCAGATTTTATAAAATTTCGACAGCACTTCCTCTAAAATTCGGGTTTAGTCACCCTTTTTAGGTCCCAATCGAACCATTTTCAACCTCTTTTCAATCATTTCTAATAACTCAAACTAATTCCAATATCAGAAATCATTTTCGATAAATCAATAAAATTCATTCCCAATATCTCAAATTAATTCAAATGTGGATTTATTTTCAATAAATCAAATTAATACTGTTTAACTCAATAATTAGAATTTTCAACACTCCTAATCAATCAAGAAATCAAATACATATTCATCAAATTCAGTCACTCCAAACAATACTAAATTATTTACAAATATCTACTAGACTTCCATGGTATTCATAGTTTAAAACGGTTAATTTCAAAATAAAATTTTCTACCTTCGTGAGGAACTAAAATCCTCGAAAGTTCTAGAAAAACTTTTTGATTGAGCTGCTGAAGAAAAAAGCGTCAGAAATCGTGTGTGCTTTTTAGAACTCCAGTTAACCGAACTCAAAGGGGAGAGGAGCTACGTCACTGTCAACTTTCACCGATCAAAAGTGACGTTAATATGTAGAGGAGGAGAATACGAACACTTTTATCAAATTAAATTTTTGACTGAGATTACGAATCATAAGAAATCAGACTCAAAAGAGTTGAGATTCCAAGGTTTTCGTTCTTCTCACTCACGGCTTACTCTCTCTTTTTCTTTTTAGTTCAATTGGTGATTAAATTAATGAAGGGAAAAAGAAGATAAGTATGGATTGATAATATTATCTGAAGCTTTGTGGTTATCAAAGCTTCATTAGGTGTCATTTATATATATATGTGCTTTAGTTTTCTTTCTTTTTAGTTCCTTTAAAATCACATGACAAAAGGTCTTCGAAAAAGAATAATTACGTAATTATTTATAATAATAGATGCTATATAATTAGTAATTGCGTGAAAAGAAGAGATCATAATGCAAATTGTGGAGCATGATTCTTTCTTTATTTACTTCAAAATGGAGGATATGCAAAAATACCCAGTTCACATTCGCAACCAAATAGCCCAAATTCTTTTGGCACCACACATTAAAAATTAGAACAAATATTTAGGTCTCCCAGCAGTGATTCAGAGATCCAAGAAGGCTACTTTTAACTACATTAAGGATATAGTGATTCAGAAATTGAATCATTAGAAATGAGCTCTTTTATCTACTAGTGGCAGAGAAGTGTTAATTAAGGTTGTGCCCACGGTGATTCCTATTTACACTCTAAGCTATGTCAAACTACCATAAATTCTCCTTGAAGAAATTCAAAGAGCCATCCTACAATTTTGGTGGGGCCAAAAGGAGTCTAAACAGAGAATGTACTGGAATGGTTGGAGAATTACTTGGAGACCAAAGAATCAAGGAGGACTCAATTTCAAAGACCTTAAAGCCTTTAATCTGGCAATGTCAGCAAAGTAAAGATGGTGTCTACTCTCCAGGCCAAACTCTCTTATCAGTAAAGTTTACCAAAGTAAGTATTATCGAAATTCTGGTTTCCTAAGAGCAAAAATAGGTACAAAACCCTCCTAGAGTTAGTGTAGTATAATGGAAGGAAGGAAAGTCTTAGAGAAAGGAATTCTATGAGAAGTGGACAGAGGTCTATCTATTCAAATTAGGGAGGATTCATAGGTTAGAGACTATATAGCCATCACTCCTAATCTCTCTCAACATACAGAAGAAAGTCCAGAGAGAGTCCCGGACCTAATTCTACCTAATTGGTCATGGAATCAATCACTAATTTAATCAATATTCAGCCCAAAAATTGTTACAATGATCCTTAACACACAGAAACATGAAATTGAAGTTAGAGTTACCTAGATGAAAGGAAAAGTTGGTAGTTTCACTGTGAACTCGGGATACAGGATAAGCTTCCAACTTTTTTCACCCACCTTTGGAATACCTGCTAGAACAGTGCCAACACAAAGAATTATGGTCTAATTTGTGGAAAATAAACTGTCATTCAAAAATTAAGAATTGCCTTTGGAAGATTATGCATGAGGGACTACCTGTTCTTCAGAAGATCCAATCCCAAATTTAATCAGTGAACCCATTCTGCCGGCAGTGCAACAAAGTTGAGGAATCAACCTTTCATTGCTTTTGGGAGTGCACAGAATCGAAGGATATCTGGCAAGCAGCAAATCTGCCAATACCAGACCACCAAGAAAAAACCTGAAAATGATGGATGATACTGGAAAATGAGTTGAGAAGAAATAAAGCAACTAAAAAAAGAAGAGAGCTTGCAGTAAACATTACCTGGAAGTATTGGAAAGTCCGAAATGTTCTCATCTTTGAAGGTCATCAAATCCCCCTATCTGAGGTTTTGGCAGTAGCTCAAAGAGCTATGGAAGAGCGTCGAAGAATCTGAAAGACTCACTTTCCTTTTTCTTTTTTCTTACAATGAGATACGTATTAGATTTTTGGTGGATCTATCCGTTTTTTACCCTTGTCTGTAGTCTATTTTGGACCATCTATTTTCATTAATAAAAATCATATCCTACCATTGAAAAAGAAAAGGAAGACAAATTTGAGCAAAACTATGAACTTGTCTAGGGTAAAAGAATTAAAATAGTTGTTTGGAAAATTCATTATATGGCATTGGTTGAATTTTTGGTAGAGATTTTATAATATGATTTAGATAATTTATTATATGGCACTCTGACGATCGGATTTTCTATCGGTAAAGAAATTCACAAATATAATCGTGTTGTAAGTATAGCTTCTAAACCAATAGAAAATTCTTTCGTACAAACGTTTGGTTGTCACAAGTAACAAACCCAATAAAATTTATAAACCGAAGTATTCAAACCTCGGGTCGTCTTCTCAAGGAACACTATAAGAAAAAAGGCCTATGGCCACGCTTTTTTCTTGCCACGCTTCAAAAGCGTGGCCAAAAGTGGTCAATGGCCAGGCTTTTATGAGGGTGGCGATAGATTAGAGATTTGGCCACTTTTTTCTTGCCACGCTTTAAAAGCGTGGCGAAAAGGCTCAACGGCCACGCTTTTGTAATGGTGGCAATTGATTAGAGAAAAGGCCACGGTTTTTTTCTGCCATGCTTCAAAAGCGTGGCCATAGAGAGAAACAAGGACGTTTTAAAAGCGTGGCGACAAGGTTTCATTACGGCCACGCTTACAAAACGTGGCTATATGCTGGTACACTTTTGCCACACTTTAAAAGCGTGGCCATAAGTTTCTTTTCTGCCACGCTTCAAAAGCGTGGCCGTAGAGAGCAACAATAACATTTTAAAAGCGTGGCGAGAGGGCCTCAACCGATTGACCCAAACCCGGCTCCCAAACCCGGCTCCCAACCCTGCCCAAACCCGGCCCCCAACCCAGTCCCCAACCCTAATCTCTCTTTCCCCTTCGAAACCACTAACCCTAATCTCTCTTTCACCTTCGAAACTATGTACAGAGAGCTCCTCCCTTCGCCGTTCGCCGTTCGCCCTTCGCCTTCGCCCTTCGCCCTTCGCCGTTCGCCGTTCGCCTTCGCCTTGGCTCTTTCTTGTTCTTCTTCGAATCATTGTGGATCTCTCTGTTCACCTTCAAGCTCCAGCGAACATGGGCGACGGCAAGCTCCTCCCTCTTTTTCTCCTCCAAGCCCTCGAATTCCAAAGGTATGATTGATTTTCCTCTTTTTATTTTCTCGATTTTTCCGTTGTTTTTACTTTTAGGGCTTTCTCTGATTCGTTCTCTCTGATCGCATGTTCCTTCTTGGTTAAATGATAATGCTGAACACACGTTGCTTGCGATGCTATGGACGTACGTGGTTTTTTTTCTGGAATGACAAAGCCACAAAGGTGCACTCTATTCAGTATATTCTCCTATGATTTTCAACATCTTATGTTGACTGTTTGGACAGAAAGGGCCAAATCGGGCCAACCGGACCCATATTGGGCCCTTGGCCCAACCAAGCTCAACCCAAAACCCTTATTTAGCACACTCTCGCCTCTCTTAAACCTTGAAACTGCTGAAATGCAAGGAAAGGGGGAAGAACACTCTTCCAAAGTTCTAACCCTTACCTGATCTTCAAATCACCATAACTTTTGATCTGGAGTTTCGATTGCCGTACCATTTGCGGCCATGCATTCACTGCATCGAGCTCTAAAAAGCCCATATCTTTGTTCTTGAGGTAGGTCACGATTTCCCCTCTAAAATTCCACTCTTAATTTTGAAATTTTGGGTGAAAAATGTTGAAATTTGTGAGCTTTTGATGTTATAAGATCGAACTAGCTTGAAGGAGAGGCTTAATCTTGTCTCCTTAATCCTTGGGTGTGGTAAGATTCTCAACCCTAGTGAAATTTATTGGTTTATGATGTTTGGGTATTGAGTGGGTATGTTTGAATGTGGTATTATAGTTTAGGAAGTGTATACCTGTGTCTTGGAGCTTGATTGAAGTTTTGGAAAGCTTGGAAAAAGGGCTTTTGAGTGCTAAAAATCTATTCTTAGAGGTGTTGAAGCCTTGAGAGCTTGTGAAAAAGAGATTTGGAGGTGCTTCAGGTTGAGCGGGGAATCAGCCAAGGTATGATTTCGGTTTCCTGTATCTAAAATGTAATGTGATGTAAAAACTTAGGCTAGAGACCTGATAAATCCCAATTTTGTGGTTTATCTTGTGCTTAATTTAGAGAATTTTATCAACTTATCTCACATTTATTCAATGAAATAGCATGGTTTTATAATTCTCCCTTAATTTGTGCTTAAGAATGAAAACATGATGTTTAGGCCTTTAATTTGCTAATTTTAATTCACTTTAGTTCCATTCGATGCCTTGATATGTTTGTTGAGTGATTTTAGGTTCATAAGGAAAGTATTGGATGGAGAAGTGAAGAGAAAAGCATGCAAAGTAGAGAATACATAAAGAAATGAGCATTTGGAGAATTAAGGGCCACACGCACGCGTCATCCACGCGTACAGTGAGAAGAGATTTGCAAAGCCATGCGCATGCATCATCTACACGCACGCGTGAGGAGGAATTTGCCAGCAACGCGTGCGCATGGCGTGACGTCACTAAAGTGAATTCACTAGGGGCGATTTCTGAGCTTCCCAGGCCCAAATCCAACTCGTTTCTGAGGCTATTTCATGCAAAATTGAAGATTGGACAAATAGGAAGCAATTAGTTTTAGGTTAGCATTATGTAGGTTAGTTTTTTAGAGAGAGAAGCTCCGTCTTCTCTCTAGAATTAGAGTTCTTAGGTTAATTTGCATCTTAGATCTAGGTTTAATTTCTTGTTCTCATCTTGTTTCTTTTACAATTGCATGCTCTAGTAGTTTAACTCTCTTGTTTCTTCTCGTTAATTTCCTTTTTATGCCTCTTTTTATGTTGATGAATTCTTGTTGGATTTGAATTTTCTTCAATGCAATTTATGTTTCATGTTCCTTTTTTGTTGATCTGAGTTGTTAATCTTACTTTTCTTGCATTGGATAGTGGTAGATTTTATTATTTCTTGCAATTTATTATGCTTTCTTTTTATGCCTTCCAAGTGTTTTACAAAATGCTTGGTTGGATGTTAGAGTAGATTTTTTAGCATTCTTGGCTTGGAAAGAGGAATTAGGCAATCTTGAGTCACGAATAGCCAACTCATGTTGGTGATCTAAAGTTGTTAGCTAATATTGTTTCCATTAACGCTAATTTTTTGCTAATTCAATTAGTAAGTTGATTTGGACATTTGGATTGAGGTTAACTAGTCTTATTTGATGTTCTCTCGTGTGAAGATAATATTGTACCTTCTTCCATTGTTGGAGATGACTAAATAAGATAAGCTCTTGTTAATTATTGTTATGAGTGACTAGGATAGAAAGCCTTAGTTTTCAACCCTTGCCATGAATGTCTCTCTTTATTAATTGCTTTCTTTAATTGTTTTCTTTACATTTCTTGTCATTTATTTTCTCGTCCTTTTATCAAATCAAACCCCCATTGTTCCTTCATAGCCAATAATTGATCACTTTATTACAATTCCTTGTGAGACGACCCGAGGTTTGAATATTTCGGTTAATTCTTATTGGGGTTTGTACTTGTGACAACTAAATATTAAAATTTGATGTGAGAATTATTAGTTGGTTTGGACCTATGCTTACAACAAAGTACTTATTTTCTATAAGAGAAATTCTAAGCCAACCATAATTCTCACCATCAAGACCCTAAGATAGGATTTGGACCGTTGATGTTGTTGATTGGTTGAGATGAATTGTGTTGTTATGTATGTGGTTAGTGGATTTTGGATGTTTTAATGGTATGATGAATGAGAGACATGCACGTTTTGATATATGCTTAATGATTGGTTGAGATTAAATTGTGGGTGAAACCATGTTGATGGTGAGGATGATATTGATTGTATGTATTGATAGTTGATAGAAATGGTATTGTTGGAAATTGGGATGAGGAAAGATATATGACATGATATTGTGTTTGAAATTGAGTTATTTGATTGAGATTGGGTAAAATAGTGGATTGGTGGATTGTGAATTTGATAAAAATGTTAACATATGAGTTGAGGAGACTTGAGGTTGATTTTTGGTAAGTTTTGGTTGGTTTTGAAAAGCGTTAAAATTGGCTTGTTTTGAAAATAGAATTTTGTGGATTTGTATGAAATTGTGGTTTTTGGGTCAACTTTGACGGAGAACAACTTGCTCTCTGGATCCCAGATTTGTGTCAAACTTATTTAGAAATAAAATTGCATCCGATATGTTTATGCCGTTTGAATAACAGATGGAAAATAATTTGAAACAAAAAAGTTATACCCGTCGGAAGTTTAGGGTTTGGAAATGTAATTCTGCAACTTTTTAACTTAGTAAAATTTTTTGCAAGTCGTGCCCCCATGCGCACGCATGGCTGACGCACACGCGTCACTCTCAATTTTTACTCCCCCACGTGTGAGCCTAGCCGATGCGTACGCGTTGATGTATTGATGCAAGTGCCAGTAGAAAATCCAGAGAGTTGCGCTAGTTATTGGCTGGTTTTGTGCAAGGAGCACAAAACGCACCCACGCGTACGTGTGGCTGACACGCGCCGTCACTCCAACTCTCTGCTTCCACGCGTATGCATGAGAGACGTGCACGCGTGATCCCATTTTCACCAAAAATTGATTTTTGAGTTTTCAAAGCCGAATTTCAGACTTCTAAACCTCCATTCTCACCCTTTATGTCCTAAATCCTTATAGTATGCTTAGCGATGGAAAGAACCTAGGAAATATGGTAACTTGTGGATGAAGTAAGGGGAGAACTAATGATGAATTATGATTAAATATAATTGTATGGCGTGTTGATGATGATGGTGGAAGTGTTCTATATGCCATGAGCCGAAGGGCTGTAATTGTTAATTAATTGTGGCTGGTTATGGATTGCATTATGAGCCGAATGGCTGAGTTATTGCTGAATTATGGCTGAGCTATTATTGAATTATGGCTGACCGCGCCGGTACCTGGACAGTTATCCGAGCACTATATCTCGGGGGTTCCCATATGAGAATTTTGAAGGGCGACATCTCCATGGAGATGTGTCAGGTTGGCAGTTGAACCGACAATGTGATATCACATCCAGTAGGGCAGGCATTCATCATATGCATTTTCTATCTGTTTGTATGCTTTGGCTACTTGAATTGGCTTGCCTATTTGTATAACATGCTTATTTGCTATTTGAAATACTTACCATATATGCTTCTACTTGTGATTTACTTGCCTTGTATATAATTGTGAATTCTGCTGGGATTGAGGAGGTTCGGAAGGCGGTGGCAATGGGGTCGCATGGAGGATCGGTTGGTGAAGGCTGTGAGACAGCGGTGTTTGGCTAGAATAGAAATCCCCTAAGATAGATTACCCGGCTTATTTATGTTAAGGTTTACTGGTGCACAAAATTGCAATCACACTTGCAATTCCGCATAACTAACCAGCAAGTGCACTGGGTCGTCCAAGTAATACCTTACGTGAGTAAGGGTCGATCCCACGGAGATTGTCGGCTTGAAGCAAGCTATGGTTACCTTGTAACTCTTAGTCAAGAGATTATCAATGAAAGGGGTTTTGTTTGCAATAAAATAAAAGAACATGAAATAAAAGGTACTTGTGATTCAATAATGGAGAACAGGTTGGAGTTTTGGAGATGCTCTGTCATCTGAATCTCTGCTTTCCTACTGTCTTATTCTTCACGCACGCAAGGCTCCTTCCATGGCAAGCTGTGTGTAGGGTGTCACCATTGTCAATGGCTACTTCACATCCTCTCAGTGAAAATGGTCCATGTGCGCTGTCACCGCACGGCTAATCATCTGTCGATTCTCGATCATGTTGGAATAGAATCCAATGATCCGTTTGCGTCTGTCACTACGCCCAACACTCGCGAGTTTGAAGCTCGTCACAGTCATCCCCTCCCGGATCCTACTCAAAATACCACAGACAAGGTTTAGACTTTCCAGATCCCAAGAATGGCCGCCAATAATCCTAGCTTATACCATGAAGACTCCGATCTTTCGAAATGGAGGCTAAGAGATACACATTCAATCTAAGATAGAACAGAGGTGGTTGTCAGACACGCGTTCATAAGTTGAGAATGGTGATGAGTGTCACGAATCATCACATTCATCATGTTTAAGTGCGAATGAATATCTTAGAATGGAAGCAAGCGTGATTGAATGGAAAACATTGGTAATTGCATTAATCCATCGAGACACAGCAGAGCTCCTCACCCCCAACCATGGGGTTTAGAGACTCATGTCGTAGAAGATACAAATTCAGATGTAAAATGTCATGAGGTACAAAATAACTCTCCAAGAGTAGTTTTTATACTCAACTAGTAACCTAGGTTTACAAAAAATGAGTAAACTAAGATAGGTAGTGCAGAAATCCACTTCTTGGGCCCACTTGGTGTGTGCTTGGGATGAGCATTGAAGCTTTCACGTGCATAGGCTGTTCCTGGAGTTAAACACCAGTTTTTGTGCCAGTTTGGACGTTTAACTCCAACTTTTATGCCAGCTCTGGCGTTTTGACGTCAGAAAAGGGCAGAGAGCTGGCGTTTTGACACCAATATACATCATCAAAACTCGATCAAAGTATGAACTATTATATATTTCTGGAAAGCCCTGGATGTCTACTTTCCAACAAAATTGGAAGTGCGCCGTTTAGAGTTTTGTAGCTCCAGAAAATCCACTTCGAGTGCAGGGAGGTCAGAATCCAACAGCATTTGTAGTCCTTCTTCAGCCTCTGAATCAGATTTTTGCTCAGGTCCCTCAATTTCAGCCAGAAAATACCTGAAATCACAGGAAAACACACAAACTCATAGTAAAGTCCAGAAATATAATTTTTGCATAAAAACTAATAAAAGTATACTAAAAAGTGGCTAAATCCTACTAAAAACTATATGAAAATACCCCCAAAAAACGTATAAAATATCCACTCATCATTTACATAATTATGCGTATCTGTTTTAGTATGCCTTAAGATTGAATCTTGTGATGGATATGGAGCTTAGGATTGCCTTTGGCATCCCGGTGTCTTATATCCTACATCACTGGGCACTGTTACCATACTGAGAACCTCCGGTTCTTATACCATATCTCTGTTGTGTGTTTTCAGATGCAGGTAGCAACCCACCCCTGTGAGTTGTTTGATTGGTGATAGAAGCGGAGGACCAGATACTTCTTTTGAGTCTTTTGATTTATTTTGTATATGACTCTCTCTTTTGTATTTTGTTTTGTCTAAAGGCTTGTATTTGAGAGAACAAAACTTGTATAAGCTATTTTTACTGTCTGGTTTCTGTGTATATGGCTAGCCGGCTTAAACTCCGCGAGCCGTGGCTAGACTCTTATGATATTATACTATGATATTTGTTATACTGTAATTATTTCTTGTGTCTTAAGTTAGAAGCTTCGTTAGTACGTTTTGCGCTTTTCAAATCCTGTCTTTGAACTATATTCTTCGTCGGGCTTCTAGATTATACTATTCATTCTATATATATATATATTATATGTATGAGCTTAGAACTGTCGTAATCTCTGATTATCCTTTGCTTTACGACGCAAGGTAAAGCTTAGGCTAATTAGGGTGTTACGTTAAGAAAGTGATAAGGATAGAATTTGTGGCCAAAATTATCTTCTAAGGGATAATTATCAAGTGTGATAATTATTTAAACGCATGTGATTTAATTTATCCGATCAAATAATTATTTTACCAGTGTAAATGATACTTGTATATTAGGTTATCTCAGTTATAAATAAAACAGAAATAATATAAGCTTTTAACACTGAGGACAGTTATAGAATGTCAATGCATGAGGACTACATTAAAAAGTACTTATTAGTGGTGATTCTAATTTAAGTTATTCACTTGAATAATCTTTATTCTTCATTTAAAACATTCTAAAACAAAATGACAAAAAAAGGAAGGTATCTCAGGTTTGTAGCAATAAGAGTTTTGAAGATACTATATTTTTTACCTATGGAAATAATGTATCAATGGGGAAACTCTATAGCAGTTTAGCTTAGAACTCATCTGCAACCACAGTAGGTAATTTAATCAAGTCATTAATGTCTAAGTTTGGATTTGAATGAAAATATACACTACAAGAAACACGGAAGATAGCGGCAACAAATTGCCTGCGATTTTTTCATGAGCTGCAAATTGGCAACATAGCGGCGGTTGACATCCGATCTCTTCAATGTGACGCAGAATCGAATGGATTAGCGTCGAATCCATGAAGCACCGCCACCAACCCCAACCCTTTATCATGTACTTGATTACTTAGTGGTTGTGTTACCTAATCTGATCAGATTACCCAAAATCTAGAAAATTAGGAACCTGCGAAAGGAGAGTGGAAGCACGCAAACCCCTCTTCTCTGCTCTGCCGTTTGCCGCTGTGTCACCTTGGAATCACGTGGCTGCCAACCCATCCTCCTCTCAGTGCCATCGACCGTTCCCCTCTACTCTACAGTGCGTGAAACCCCTAATCCTTTCTCCATGGTGTGCAAAACCCACCCCTGTTCTCTGCTCTACCGTGTGCGTCTGTGCCATCTTTGAATCGCGTGGTTGCCCAGACATCCTCCTCTCACCATCCTCGACCGTACCCCTCTCCACCACCCCTTACTCCCTCTTCTATCATGTGCGATCTGAGCTATCTCGGCCTCTCCCCTAGTTCGTTCTTCCATCCAATTTGTTCCCTATTTTCATCAAAATTTTATATATCTTCTCGGTTCAGATTATGCTTTTAGGTTAATTTGATTTAGATTTTGTCTATATCTTCTATGAATTCAAGTTAATTGTTGCTGTATAGAGTTAAAGAATTTGAAGGTACCACTATTATGTTTTTGGGTTGGTCTGATGGAATCAAAACAGTTCTCTGCGTTGTTTTAACAATTGATATAAAGTATTGACATGTACCCTTTACCATTCAACAGCTCCAATTGATGGGTTTCCACTTTCAAATACTTAATAGCTGAGCTGTGGAATTGTGAATAGTGTAGAGGGACAAATTTTTTTACTCAAAAATTATCTAACAATTTCTCTTATTATGAAAAAATAATATGTGATGACAAGTGATGTGACTGGGATTGTTGTGCAGATCATGGTTAAGAGTCAAGTTTTGGCTGGTGGAATGGCTTGGGAACTTTTAAAAATGGTCTTAAGGGTGGTGTACACATTGTTAAGGCTGACCATGTTGCAGATATTGCTGGTAATACATGTTCCCTCTGAGATCACTACCCAAAATGAACCTTTTTTTGGTTCTCATTTGAATTTATATGCGTGTGGCTTTTGATATGACAATCTCAGTTGATTCATTTCAATATTATGGTCTTGATTTAGAGTTGAGTTCATTGAGGATGGATGTGCATAGTGGTATTATTATTTTGTAGTTGTTGTAGTTATTAGCAATGTTATTATTTTGATCACTACCTAAAATGAACCTTTTTAGTGGTTGGATTGGTCACCTGGACTTGCTTGTATTCATATTAGCTATTTGGTGACTAGAAATTTGTTCTATCATCTATCTCTATACTTCTGGTTTATGCTATACATTTGTTGGACATTACAATATATATATATATATAACCTTGAGTTCTAAGAATTTGGTAATGCATGAATTTAGAACATTAAAGTAGGGGTTAAGATGGGGTGATACATGACCTACATTGTTGTTGAAGTTTGCAGCAAGGCTGCTACTATTACAAAAGGAATTTAAGGTCCTAATCTTACTCTAAATAGCACTTAGATATAGTCCTAAAGGCTAGAACAAGTGCAGTTCAGATTCTGCTCTAGGGAGTTGCTATGGGATTATGCAGATAGATCTGCTGTTAAATTTCTACAACAATAAATCTGCTGTGTATGGCTTGGGAAAAATATGCAGATACAAGACCAGGTTTGGATGGCTAAATTGGGAATAAAATCTGTTTATAGTTGCATCTGGTTCAGGAGATGGGGCACAATGCAGTTCTAATCAAATAAAACTTGGAGTTCCAACAAAAATACAAGGCCTAGTGGCCAAGAAGAGCGGTCCTAAAACTATATATATACCCCACTACCAATTACACGATTTGATGAGCACAATATACCCAATCAGAGCCGTTGTTTTGTTTGGAAATGATGTTCAAATTTTTTTATGCACAATCATATATGAAATGGATACACAGTCTTATTGGATGGATTAATTTTTTGATATTTCTAATTGTTTGTTTTCTACAGGTTTATTTATGTCAAAAACTGGCACTTGTGAATGAGATGTACTTTTCTATAATCCTAGATCGTAAGTCTGCTGGTCCTGTAAGTATTCTGTACCGTTTGTTTAAATTTAATTTGCGTTATTTGCAGTGTTAAACCCTTGCAACTTCTTTATGGTATTTATGTAACTGAATTTCAATTCTTTCAACTTTTATTGGTTTTGCAGCTTGTCATTGCATGTAGTAAGGGAGGAACCAGCATTGAAGACCTTGCATAGAAATTCTCAGACATGATAAAAGCAATACTCTGTGTGATTTCACCATAAAATATATAGGTGCTACCGTGCTAGATATGAGTAAGTGAGACATCTACTTTGAAGTATCTTCTGCTTTTTTTGGCTTAAAATGGGGAGATTTATGATCTGGTTGTGTTTTCGTTAATCATGCCAATCTAGAATTAATCATATTTATTTTTCTTTTTTCTCCAGATTCCTCACCAGCCTATTATCATTACTATATTTTGACAACACCGGGCTCTCTGTTTCGTCCTGTCTGCCATATTTTCTCTCCATCTCTTCCTACATTGTGCGTGGTTCAAATCTACTATAGTTATAGGTTCCTGCCTCCATCACCTCTAACCTTCAAAGGTGCACACCCATCGTAGGTTCAGATCTGTTGGTGCATCATTTCTCCTACTTTTCTCATTTACTTCTGGTTTATTCTTTTTGGTTTGATTTGTTCTGAATTTTCTTTCTATGAACTTTGAAATTGATTTTGCTTGTTTTTTTGTATCCATTAATTGCTTTGCTTCATCAATGAAAGAAAAAAATAAGATCAATAGGGACCAACTGTACGTGCAGCATTTTTCACAGAACTATTATAATTACCATAAGCTACATTGAAGTTTGACATATGGGATACAGCAGGACAAGAAAGATACCATAGTTTGGCTCTTATATACTTTCGTGGTGCAGCAGCAGTAATTGTTATTTATGATATCTCAAGCATTGTAAGAATTTCAGCTTAGTTAATTTTAAAAGAATCCAACAATTCTAGTCTTAGTTTCTTACTAAAATTCATGAAAACTTTTCTAATATATATCTTACTTTTTTTGTTTTGTTTTTAATCCCAGGATATATTTGTTAAAGCCAAAAAATGGGTTGAAGAATTGCAAGTACATGGTAATGCCTTAGAATACTGGAAATAACAATTATTACAACAACCTCAATGTTCTTTTTTAACCCCAAAAACTCATTGTTGAAACTCATGCTTGTATCATGAGAAACTTTAACTTCAATTCAAAACCAGCCACTTATAAATCATTCACTATCCAAATTTATAATATTTACTCAACTTGATCTGTTGTTCCCTTTGAAAACTTTCCACTTTGTTCTTTCTCGTTTTTCTATTTGTACTAACAAAAGCAAGTTCAGATTCAAATGCTTATGCTTGTCTCAGTCTCACTTTAATAAAACTTTAACACTGTCTATAGGAAGCCATAAGTTTGTAATGGCATTGGTGGCAAACAAATTGGATTTGGAGCCAAATAGAGAGGTTGAAGTTGAGGTGTTGTTTACTCACTTTACAAGATCTAAACCCACGATCTTGACTGCATCATATTATTTTTGTTTCCACTTAAATGAATTAAAACTATTGCAGGAAGGGGAGCAATTTGCTCATGAGTGAAATGTTCTACATTGAAACATCTACGAAGACGGGTGATCAGAGAACATCAATGAGCTTTTCTATGAAATAGGTAAATAATGATGAAAATCATCTTCATTTTCATCTGATAGTGAGCTTAAAGTTTGTGTTTATATAACTGATTAGAGATATAAGTATGTGCTGCCTAGCTGCACAAGCAACGATTAGGAGAGTTAGTTCATAATATGTCCCACTTAGGTTTTTAGCCTTTCACGTTTTATCTTAATTCTTGCTGCATTAGTGCACATGTTCTGTACAACATAGACCATGGGCTAGAAACGAAATATATTTTTTGGGCTAATCTCCTTTACCATATTTTTATTATTAGAGAAATACTATGTTAGTTTAGCAAGAGATACTTTCTTTGAAACTATTTTCGAATCTTTGATACACTATGCCTTAACTGCTTGCTCTGCCCATGTATCTTAACAGTATTGCCATCTTCATTTGAACTTTTCATTTGACCAATTTCCTTATTATATTTAGAAATCTTCCATCGAAATTCTTCTCTGTCAGCTTACAGAGACTTATAATTATCACAAGTGAAATTAAAGAAAATAAAATAATTATAAATGACTAAAAGCTTATCCCTGATGTAAGATATGTTCTCTAACCCTTTTATATGTAGCCTTGTAGTTGTCACGTCATTGTACAAAAGTTGAAGTCTATTTTCTTCATGTTACCCTTTGTCTTATATATTTATCCTTTTGTTTGTACTATAGTACTTCCTGGAGACTCTAAGATTTGCAATAATCTGAATCTCTCTTATATGATATTACAAACACCATGCACAATAATGCCTTGTAGTTTAAAGGGAGCTACTTGCTATATTTATGTTACATTTCTTGTTTGAAGATATCATATTTATTGCTTATTATTTTATGTTTTATTACTATAGGTTGTTATATTTATGTTACATTTCCTGTTTGAAGATATCATATTTATTGCTTATTGTTTTCTATTTTATTACTACAGGCAATATTCTTCTGCTAAGAAACAACATAAATTTGAGTTCATATATTTCTGAAATCTCATAGGAGAAATTATTGTTATTGGTTGCAGAGCAATTAATTGTTACTTGCTAGATGAATCAAGTTGTTAGTGTATTATCTAATTTGGTTCTTTAATAGAGTCATTACTAAATTTGTTATTACTTTATTTGTGATATTTTAGTTATTTTTGGCTTGCTCTTATTTTTGTATTTGTCTAGATGTAGAAGCAATATAATTGTGTAGCTTTATGAAACCAACTTTTTTTAATATAAATGTAAAAATTGTAGGGGTTATAAACCTCTGCAATATACATTTTTTTTAAACTGCTTTCAGAATTGCAGCGGCTTACAAACCGTTGCAATTTTTTTTGAAAACCTGTTAAGCAAATTGTGACAGTTTTAAACCGCCGCAAATAATCTAATCCTATTTTGCGGCGGTTATGCCAGCGGTTCATTAGAACCGCCGCAAAATCATATTACCACCCCTAATAGGCGACATTTAACGAACCACTAAAATTTCGTTTCGCGACGGTTTAAAACCGCTGTAAATACCTATATGAACCGCCGCAATTTTTCGCTTCCTCTGTAGTGATAGCAGCTAAAGATTATTTTTAGCTGCATAAAAGTAAAATCATATAAGGCTTATGTTAATATTAAAATAAGTGAGTGTGCAATATTAATAATAGAAACACAAAGAACAAGTGAAAATTCACAGTAATTATTAACTATTTTGTAGAAGAATGTAAATAAAACTGCTTTAAAAATGAATTAGTGGTACCCTTTCAATACAAGTTTTATTATGATTAAGAATCATGACAATTTTAGAATGGGCATGCATGGGATGACAGCATTGAAGTAGTTAGTAGTAGTGATTCTATTGTAGATTAAACAGTGGAATAATCATTTTTAAGTTTTTAGAACAATGCAAACCAAAGAGTTAAAGAACAATACAATGGAAGCTGAGGTATGTAATAAAATGGAGTTTTGAATATTTTAAAATTTTTATTAAGTTGGATAAACCAAAGATGGCTTTACAAGGTTTTATTAAGTTGGATCAATTAAAAAGTACTTTTATCGATAAGTATATTTTTTAATAAAAGTTAATTTTTTTAGTAGTAAAAGAAACCAACCCTCGAGTTCAGCAAGGAGCCAGTTAATTGATAAAGAAAACACATTTGGTGCAAGAAAATTTTCAGAAAGTAGTGAGAATATGGAAGTGTTCCAAATTTGATCCAAGAGTCCATATATGAGCGAACGAGTAAATGGTTAAATTAGTCTCCGAAAGAATATTCATTTTTCAAATTAGTTTCCAAAATATTTTTTAATTAAATTTGTCTTTTAGAGATTTTAAGTTAGTCATTTTAATCCTTCCGTCACTTTCGTTGCTAATGACGTCAAAATTTATTGATGTGACACGTTAAGTGACATCACGGCACACACCTAGTGGTCTTAATTGACGACTAACATGATAAGTTTATAAAATTAAATCAAATAAACTCCAAATTGAGGAATTCCAATGCCTCAAGTTATCCCCTCAATTAGGTTTTGATTTGATCTAATTTCATAAACTTATCATGCTAAGAGACAATTAAGATTTCTATGTATGTGTTGTAGTATCATTTAACGTATTGTATTAACAACTTTTGATGTCACGAATAAAGAAAATGACAGAAGGACTAACGCAACTAATTTAAAATCTTTAAAAGACGAATTTGATTAAAAAAATCTTTTGGAGACTAATTTAGAGAATAAGTAATTATTTAGGACGAAATCGACCATTTACACATTTAGCAAATTATTTCAGAATTCATCTCCATAAGATATCTTTGGCAATAGGTATGACAAGTTAACTCGAATTGTTGGTATAGGCTTGCTTGGAGCATGTTTTATTGTTTGGTGTGTTTCACTGATGATTGGATTTTTGTGTGTTCTAAAATTTCACAATTGAAGTCTCGTTGCAAGTATAGTTTCTAAACCAACAATAATTCTTTCATACAAACATTTGTTTGTCACAAGTACAAACCCCTAAAATTAATAACCGAATTATTTAAATATCGGGTCGTTCTCCCTAGGAATTACAATAAAGTGTCTTGTTATTGGTTATGAGTTATCTTTTGGGGTTTTGATAAGAGACATGAAAGATAAATGACAAGGAAGTAAACTAATAGCTAAAAAGGTCTTGGCAAGGGTTGGTGGTCAAGAATCTCTATCCATATCACTAACCACAATATGAGAATTGGCAAGAATCAATCCCATTAAATCATCCTCTAACTAGTAAAGGAAAGTCAAATGAGCTATATAAATCCATGTCCATAAGTCCTAACTTTCCACTAATTCAATTAGTGAGAACTAGAATCAATGGCTCCCAATCATCAATTACTTAGACATTAGTAACTCAAGAGTTCCTAAGTTACCTCTCCAAACCAAAAGCATAAAATTCTACTCTAAAATCCAACCAAGCATTTTAGCAAATACTTGGAAGGCACAAAAGATAAACAACATGAATTGCAAGAATTAAAGAGAACTACAACTACAAAAGTAAGAGATCAACAATAGGAAATCAAAACAATTATGAAACAACAAAGAACTTACCAATTGCATTGAAGAAGAAATGTAGATCTACAAAAGAATTCATAAACTATAACAATACAAAGGAATTACAAGAGAAGAGGAATTCTACAACTACAAGAGAACAATTGAGGATGAAAGAGGAAAATTAAGAGAGAAGAAGAAGAAGTAGATCTAGATCTAAACCAAATCCTAATTCTAGAGAGAAGAGAAACTAACTCTAACTACTTCTAAAACTAAACTATGACTAATGATAAAAAGTATGTGAAGTATGTCACTCCCCCTTCAATCCTTGGGTTAAATAGCATCAGAAATGAGTTGGATTGGGCCCACAAGGCTTCTAAAATTGTTGGCCACGAGTTGCATTTTAAAAAGTCACGTGCAGCATCGGTGCGAACACGTACAGTGTGCGTACGCATCCCTATACATGATGCAACTATGGCAAATCTTATATCAATTCGAAGCCCCGGATGTTAGCTTTCCAACGCAACTAGAACCGCACCATGTGAACCTATATAGCTCAAGTTATGACCGATTAAGTGTGAAGAGGTCGGGCTTGACAGCTTTTGCGATTCCTTCATTTCTTCATGAGTTCTCCATTTCTTCATGCTTTTTCTTCATTCCCTCAAACCAATCTTTGCCTCCTAAACCTGAAATCACTTAACAAACATATCAAGGTATCTAATGGAATCAAGGTGAATTAAATTTAGCTATCTTAAGACCTAAAAAGCATGTTTCACATTCAAGCACAATTAAAGGAGAATTTATAAAACCATGCTATTTCATTGAATAAATGTGAGAAACGTTGACAAAACCCTCTAAATCCAACACAAGATAAACCCTAAAAATGGGGTTTATTATTGACAAGCTCATCTATCTCGACCCCATTTACTATACAATTGTGTTACAGAATGATATAAAAAATTCAGAAAAGAATGAGATATGAAAGATACAAAATGAAAAGAGAATTTTTAATAATACATTTAATATTTAAAAAAAAAAACATCTTTTCTTGATTTCCAGTGTTAAATGAAAGTTGACAACAACTAGATTTTACCAAATAACCAGCTAATAGATAAAGAAAACACATTTGCTACAAGAAGCTAGCCACAAGAAAGTGAGAATATGGCTATATCTTACTGTGATAATGACAATCTTAATGAGTGAAAAAACGATTCCACACAAAACTCACCGGCAAGTGTACCGGGTCGCATCAAGTAGTAATAACTCACAAGAGTGAGGTCGATCCCATAGGAATTGATGGATCAAGCAACTTTAGTGAGTGATTAGTTTAGTCAAGTTAACATTGGTGAATTGGATGAAATTGAAGCAATAGAATGTAAATTGCAGGAAATTTAGATCGCAGAATATAAATTGCAGAAGTTTAGATGACAAGAAATGTAAATTGCAGTAAATGTAAAGGGGATTGGGTGCTGGAAATTAAAAAGGCAGTAAATCAAAGCTTGGAACAAGTGACAGAATCTTAAATGACAAGGAAAGTAAATTGCATCAACGGAAAAGGGAATTGAGGTGCAGGGAAATTTAAATTGCTTAGAAATGTAAATCAAGCTCACAGCAAACTCATGTAAAATTTCAGAAAGGAAAACTTGCAAAAGAAGATTATCAGAACCTGAAATTGCATAAGCTAAAGTGAATTGCAACACTGAAATGTAAAGATGCAAAAAAAATAAAGTGTTTCAAAGAGAACTTTCTATTTTACTTCTACTCATACTCCTAATGCTCTCTAGCAGAGCCAACCTCCTTTCTAAAATGGAACAGATGCCTTTTTATAGGCTTTTACAAAAATGAAAATAAAATTAAAATTAAAAATAAATTAAAAAATGAAATTCCTAATCTAGCTTCTCTGTGTCTTGTGCCTTTAAGTGATGTCCATGAATTTTATTTGGTTTGGGCTTGAAGAAGAGTGGATTGATTTGGATTTGGCCTTGGATGAATTTGTATCAGGTGGGTCATGGTGTGTTTAGTGAGGCTCTAGTGGAACGCTCCGTTGGGTTAGTGAGCGTTGCGCTCACTTGCCTTGTGTGCTTCTCTTGTCCCAGGCTCCTTGGTGTAGCGCTCAGTTAGAATTGTGAACGTAGCGCTACACATGCTGCCTTGTTTCCCCCTTCGAGCCTTGGTTGCTCCCTTTGTGCCAATTTCCTCTTGGGGTAGCACTCAGTTTGGATCTTTGAACGTAGCGTTCTTTTGATGCCTTGGTCTCCTCTTCGAGCCTTGCTTGCTCCCCTTTGTGAGTGCTGCGCTTTGTTTTTCTTGCATTGGAAGCCCGAAAACGCTCAATTAAATGAGCGTAGCGTTCACTTTAACGAACGCTTGCCTTTGCATGGTTCATGGATAATTTCAACACTCATTGCCTATTGAATGCTAGCGTTCTATTTTATGAGCGCTCTTCCTTGCCTTTGGTGAGCGCTACGTTGCTTCATTTTAACGTTACATGCATTCTTTCGTAATGCCATATTTATTCAATGCATTCATTCACTTGGCATTAATGATTTAGTGCTTCATGCATGCATTCATTGTATTTTAATTAATAAAGCCAATTGCATTAGAAATGTATGGCTTTAATGAATAATGCTAATGCATTAACGTTAAAGCATTCATTCATTAATTCATTGGCTTTAATAATGTATTACATGCATGCTTGATTAGTAATGCCGTAAAGCTCATTCATTTAATTCATTCTAATTAAATGCATGCACTAGTTATTAAATCATGTATGCATACGGCATTAATAATCATATGCATGCTTTAGTTATTAATTCATGCATGCATAAAGCATTAATAATTGAATGCATGCATGCCTTAGTTATTAATGATAAATTTATGCATAAGGCATTAATGCATATGCCACGGCTTCATGGTCATGGGCCACGCTTTTAAAAGCGTGACCTAAGGTTTCTAAACGTGTTCAATCTTCAAAGCGTGCCCAAAATTTCTCTTTTCTTCTTTTTAGCTTATTTTGTGCTTTTTTCCTTCTTTTTCTTCTTATTTCCTACAAAGTTTATAAAATCAAAAGATCAAAGAAATATACCATTTAAGCACAAAAGAATGCAATATTTAAACACTAATCATCAATTTCTTGTATGAAAAAGTATAGAAAAATATGACATGATGACATGTCATCACAACACACCAAACTTAAACCTTGTTTGTCCCCAAGCAAGAAAAGAATCATGCAATAGAGATTGACAATCCAAGGTGAGAAGAATAGCAAGTTAATGTTCATGGTAAGCTAGTTTTCTATTCATGCTTCAATCACAAAAGAAATGTAAATAATCGATGCTTCTATATAGCTCATTTTATGAAATCTTTCCCTTTTGTTTCTTCCTTGAAACAAGTCTTTGATTTTCTCATTAGCTCCTCCTTTTGGCTGCTTTACCCCATGAGTTGATAACAAAGCTACGATTCTAAATGCTTTGTTTTCAAGTATTACCACTTGATACATAAGCACCACAAGCATTGATTTAGAGGACTTCATTAAGCTCATTTGTTTCTTTTCTTGACTCTCTAATCATTGATGCTCAGAGCCTTGAGCTTTGAGGGAGTGCATTTGCACTTGAGCCTAGCCTTGACTCTAAGTGTTTTATTTTCAAGCTTTTTGCTTGATACATAAACACCACAAGCACTTAACAAGGAAATTGTCATTGGTACTCAGAGCCTTCAGCTTTCTCATTCTTTCTGTTTTTCTTTTCTTGTCTTAACTGCATTTGCTTTTTCAAGGTTTTCATGATTTTAAAAACAAATTCATAAAATGTCCTAGATGAAAACTTCAATTAAATAAAATCCAATGCAATTGAGCAACAATTAATCATGCTAGCCTTCCAATTACTTGTATGCACATGCTAAGTTCTCCTTTAATTCCTTGTTTGTTTATGATCATGATACTTTACTAATTTGAACTTTACAAAACTCAAGTTGGTAGTCATAGTGGCATAGCAACATGTTACAGATCAAAATTCAGGCTATGCTTATTCATACACACATGTAAAAAGAGAAGATAAAGACAATCAAGCAATTTAAAGTGCTGGAAATAAATGAGAGGAAAAGGAACTATACAACCTTGTAATTCATCTTCTCTATTGTTGTCATTTTTCTCCCATTCTTCCCTTTCCCCTACCAACTTCAGCATGCTTGCTCATCCTCAAGCAACAATTAGAACAGTGGTGATGGGGCTAAGATGGATCATGAGTGTCTTACACAATGAAATGTTAGTAGTACATGTGTTTTAAGCAAGCAAAATTAAAGATAACCATGAAGGCACAGAGAAACAGAGACATTGTGATTGCAAAAATAAGAGGGTGTGCATGATACATAGCATAAAAAATAAGTGGCACACCAAACTTAGTGTGACACTTTCACTTAGAATTGATGCAAATATCCAGTAAAGATTGGAAGCAAATTTTGTTGCATAACAACACCAAACTTAGAATGCAATCACATATCCATTTATTTGAACTAAGACTAAACACAAGGTACTGTTATATGTTAAATACAATCACCAAGTCAAGAATCTGTCACGAATAAGGATCTCTTGGTGATGTATTAACAAAAACAGTTAATAAAAGAAAGCATTAAGAACAAGGAAATGACTAAAACAAAGAGAAAACTAAAATTGTCTAACTAAAAGAAAGATAACACTGCAAAGGGCCTTATGATTATGCAGACAAGTGGTGTTGCTGAATGAATTGCATAGAAAAATAAGTGGCACACCAAACTTAGAATCTTAGTGTGTCACTTCCATGTAGAATTGATTCAATCATCCAAAGGGATTGAAAACAAATTTTTGCAGGGCAACACCAAACTTAGAATGTAACCATATGCTGATTTATTGAAATTTAAACAAAGCTGACAGGGAAAATAAACAAAGCAAAGGAACGAAATGTTACCTAAGTTGGGTTGCCTCCCAACAAGAACTCTTTTAGTGTCATTAGCTTGACATGTTGTTCTTCACTTTCTTCCTCTTCTTCCAGTTTGTTAAGAGGAATGACCTCAAGGGAAGAGATGAACCAGCTAGTGTCCCCCTGTCTTGGCCTCTCCTCAGCAAGCTTCCTTTTGTTAATGGCTGGATTGAGCTTGCTTGCTGGATCAGGGGTAGGATCGGTGCTCTTGTTAGTTGCCTTCACTTCTTGGATATCAAGACTTGGTGGTTGTGTGATTGTTGGAGCGATTTCTTCATTAAGAGCCTCTTGAATTGGTGGTTCCATGAGCCCTTCCTTTATGCACTTCTCTGATTCACTTAAGTATGATTTCTCTTGATTGACTTCCCCACTTTCTTGCTCTTTCACTTCCTCCTTTGCACTCAACATTTGACTTAATAGTACTTCCATGTTTTTGAGGGAGTTCTCTTGGTCATTCCAGGACCTCTGTGCTTCCCTTTCATATCTTTCAAGCATGGTTTCAAGCCTTGAGAGGCTTTGGTTCATGAAAGTTTGTGTGGACTGTGAGTTTTGGAAGAGATTTTGTGTCAAGGGATAGTTGAGTAATGAAGAATTTTCAGATGAAAAACTGGGAGGTGAGGTTTGACAGCTTTCCATGAATGAATTGAAGATTTGCTCAAGTGATGATAGCTCTTGATAAGTGGAGTATGAATTGTCAAATGCTTTCTGATTTTGATTCTCCCAAGCACAACTTGAAGAATTATTGAATTCAACACAGTATGAATCATCTTGTGGCATTGGGGAACAATTTTCCATGTATGCATTGACAACACAATCAAAAGATGTTCCTTGATGAACAGAAGATGAAACATTGAAATTCTCTTCCCAGCCACAATTTATGTCAACATCATAGCAATATGAGTCACTTTGTGGCTCTGGAAAATAGTTCATTTCACTTGATTGTTCATACTCTTGTTGATATGCCCAGCTACCATGAGGATAATGACATAAATCATTTTGTGGTTCTGGACAATATCTCATGTGATTTGCTTGATCATTTATTATTTTTTGGTGATACTCCCAGCCACCATTAGAATAATGACTTGCATCATTTTGTGGTGGAGAGAAATATCTCATATGATTCTCTTGCTCATCATGTGTCTTTGAAGCAAATCTCCATGGATTGGAGTGCTCAGGATCTGTAACTTCTTGGTGATATTCCCAACCACTATTAGAACAGTCAATTGGTCATGGTGGGTGATATCCCAGAAAATTTGTTTGATCACAAGATTAGTTGAACTCCATTTGAATTTTGTAAAACACAACACAAACTAAAATTGAAATTCATGTCACAAAGACGAATTTCTTAGTGAGGCAATAACTCAAACACCTTGCTATCAGCTTAAAACAGAAAGCAAAAACAAAGAAAATGCTTAATCTAGACTTCTCACCCACTTAATCATTGTCGATCTAATCAATCCCGGCAACAGCGCCAAAAACTTGATGAGTGGAAAAACGATTCCACACAAAACTCATCGGCATGTGTACCGGGTCGCATCAAGTAGTAATAACTCACAAGAGTGAAGTCGATCCCACAGGGATTGATGGATCAAGCAACTTTAGTGAGTGATTAGTTTAGTCAAGCTAACATTGGTGAATTGAATAAAATTGAAGCAATAGAATGTAAATTGTAGGAAATTTAGATCGCAGAATGTAAATTGCAGAAGCTTAGATGACAATAAATGTAAATTGCAGTAAATGTAAAGGGGATTGGGTGCTGAAAATTAAAGAGGCAATAAACCAAAGCTTGGAACAAGTGACAGAATCTTAAATGACAAGGAAAGTAAATTGCATCAACAGAAAAGGGAATTGAGGTGCAGGGAAATTTAAATTGCTTAGAAATGTAAATCAAGCTCACAGCAAACTCATGTAAAATTTCAGAAAGGAAAACTTGCAAAAGAAGATTATCAGAAACTGAAATTGCATAAGCTAAAGTGAATTGCAACATTGAATTGTAAAGATGCAGAAAAATTAAAGTGTTTCAAAGAGAACTTTCTATTTTATTTCTATTCATACTCCTAATGCTCTCTGGCTGAGCCAACCTTCTTTCTCAAATGGAAAAGATGCTTTTTTATAGGATTATTACAAAAATAAAAATAAAATTGAAATTAAAAACAAATTACAAAATGAAATTCTTAATCTAGTTTCTGTGTGTCTTGTGCCTTTGAGTGATGTCCAAAAGTTTTATTTGCTTTGGACTTGAAGAATAGTGAATTGATTTGGATTTGGCCTTTGGATGAATTTGGATCAGGTGGGTCAGGGTGTGTTTAGTGAGGCTCCAGTGGAGCGCTCCGTTGGATTAGTGAGCGTTGCGCTCACTTGCCTTGTGTGCTTCTCTTGTCCCAGGCTCCTTGGTGTAGCGCTCAGTTAGAATTGTGAACGTAGCGCTACACATGCTGCCTTGTTCCCCTTCGAGCCTTGGTTGCTCCCCTTTGTGCCAATTTCCTCTTGGGGTAGCGCTCAGTTTGGATCTTTGAACGTAGCGCTCTTTTGATGCCTTGGTCTCCTCTTCGAGCCTTGGTTGCTCCCCTTTGTGAGTGCTACGCTTTGTTTTTCTTGCATTGGAAGCCCGAAAACGCTCAATTAAATGAGCGTAGCGTTCACTTTAACGAACGCTTGCCTTTGCATGGTTCATGGATAATTTCAACGCTCATTGCCTATTGAACGCTAGCGTTCTCTTTTATGAGCGCTCTTCCTTGCCTTTGGGCTTTGGTGAGCGCTACGTTGCTTCATTTTAACGTTACATGCATTCTTTCATTGCTCTCTTTAGTAATGCCATATTTATTCATTGCATTCATTCACTTGACATTAATGATTTAGTGCTTCGTGCCTGCATTCATTGTATTTTAATTAATAAAGCCAATTGCATTAGAAATGTATGGCTTTAATGAATAATGCTAATGCATTAACGTTAAAGCATTCATTAATTCATTGGCTTTAATAATGTATGAGCAATGCTAGGGGACAGCAACTTTTGTGATTGTTAGCCATCAACTAGCCATCAATGATAATTTGATGGTGTGAGATTCGTGTGAGATTTCATCCAATGATTCACATTTTTCTGCTGGTTACATGCTGGCCAAAATTCAGTAGAATTGCTGGCCTCCTAGACTTTCCCATAATGTATTACATGCATGCTTGATTAGTAATGTCGTAAAGCTCATTCATTTAATTCATTCTAATTAAATGCATGCACTAGTTATTAAATCATGTATGCATACGGCATTAATAATCATATGCATGCTTTAGTTATTAATTCATGCATGCATAAAGCATTAATAATTTAATGCATGCATGCCTTAGTTATTAATGATAAATTTATGCATAAGGCATTAATGCATATGCGTGCCACGGCTTCATGGTCATGGGCCACGCTTTTAAAAGCGTGGCCTAAGGTTCCAAAGCGTGCTCAATCTTCAAAGCGTGCCCAAAATTCCTCTTTTCTTTTTTTTAGCTTATTTTGTGTTTTTTTTTTTGCTTCTTTTTCTTCTTATTTCCTACAAAGTTTATAAAATCAAAAGATCAAAGAAACATGCCATTTAAGCACAAAAGAATGCAATATTTAAACACTAATCATCAATTTCTTGTACGAAAAAGCATAGAAAAATATGACATGATGGCATGTCATCAAGTCCACATTTGGACGAAAGAGTTGTGAATTCATTTCCACATGTTATTAATAAAAGAGGTATTACAAGTTAACTCAAATAGTTGGTATAGACTATTAGTTATTTTGTTTGAAAATCTCATGTACGTAAACTTGTTGACTATACATTGGTCATCTATAGTGATTCAAAAATCTCTAATGAGATCCAGCTCTAAATGTTAGAGAATGTAAGGATTCCTTTAGTGTTGATCCTCAAAAAGGTCAGGTCACTACAAGAAAAAAGGTCTATGGCCACGCTTTTTTTAGCCACGCTTTAAAAGCATGGCCAAAAGTGGTCAATAGCCACGCTTTTATGAGGGTGGCAATTGAAGAGAGATTTGGCCACCTTTTTTTGCTACGCTTCAAAAGCGTGGCAAAAACGGTTAATGGCCACGCTTTTATGAGGGTGGCAATTGATTAGAGATTTGGCCATGCTTTTTTTTCTATGCTTAAAAAGCGTAGCCATAGAGAAAAACAGGCACGCTTTTAAAGCGTGGCGACAGAGTTTAATTATTGTGTCATTTTAAAAGCGTAGCCGTTTCCTACAAGTCTTTTGGCACGCTTCAAAAGCGTGGCCAAAAGGTTCCAAAGGCAAAAAAAAACATTTCAATGAAGTCCCTTCGAAATGACCTTGACTTACACAATTGGCACACCGTCTCTCTTCGAAACTTCATCTTTCTCCATCTTCATGGTGCACTGGCCCTATCCCGTTTCTCCCTCTTTCAAAGAACCTAAACCCTAACTCGTTCAAATGGCAGTGGTTAACCCTCTCTTCATTATCCCTCACCCTAAACACTGATGATTAACCCTCTCTTCAGCACTCCAAAGAACATTGAAGAACCCTAGCACTCCGCCAAGAACCACAGCCCTCTACAAAGAACATCGCCGACGCTCGCAATGCCTCCGTCAATGCTCCCTTCGCCGCCATTCCCTTCCTTTGCTGCAAACCCCTAACCTTTTTCCATTTTTCACTAGGCTATCGAGCCAGCAGGTAGTAGCATCTTCATCCCCTGCACCATCGTGTCGAGCCCCTTCGCCCTCCATCTTTGAGCCCCGTCCAGCCGTCGTCGTCTAGTGCCTCTCCCTTTCTGGTAGCCACTGTGTCTTCCTCCACTTCCTACACTACAGTCCTTTCAACATAGAGCTAGCGATCGGACATCGCAAGGTGCATGAACTTCACAACTTTGAACTTCTGTATTTCCAAATTTTTTTCTTCTTTTCATTATTCTCACTCTTTGATCTTTCCAAAAATCTCATTCTCCTCTCTTCCTTCTATGATTCAAAGGAGTTTTGCTTCGAATTTTTTCCCTTTTTCCTAGCGAGGGTTTTTGTGTTACGGAGAGAGCGAGAGAGAGAGAGAGAGAGAGAGAGGGAGAGAGAGAAAGAGAGAGAATGATGATGATTTCCATTTCGAGAGGCTTGTTTGGGTGGTGACCCGCCTCACGTACAACCGCTCACGCCGGTATCGGCGCCGTAGGTGTCACCATCATCGTACCTTGACATAATCCCTGCCACTCTTTGTTTGCATCATCAAGAATGGAGCCTTTGACTCAGGTTGGTTCTTGATTTTTTTTTGTCTGATTTTTCACTGCATCTATTTGTTTTTCTATTCTGTTCTTGAGTTATTTCTGGTCTGTTCCTAAGTATTTCAGTTCTTGATTTTTGTTATAATTTTTAATTTGTTCTTGATTCTTGGTTGGCATATTTTTTGCAGTTCTCTAGTATTCTCTTGGTTGCTATTCTTGATTCTTGATTTTTTGTTATGATTTTTTAATGCTTCTATTTTTTCATGTTCTATACTTGAGTTGATTTTGTTCTTGATTTTTCATTGCATCTATTTTTTCATTGCTCGATTCTGTTCTTGATTTCTATTCTTGTATTTTGTCTGCATCTATTTTTCACTGTCAGTTTCTATTCTGCTCTTGATTCTTGATTTTTGTTGATTTTAAATTTGTTTTCTAATTTTTGGACAAATACTGTGTTGATTTCACTGTCTACATAACTAATTTGGAAGCACTGGCCATTTTTTTGGAGTTATATTAAGTTTATAGCTTCTAACGGATAATGAATTTGGATAAACCAAAGTGAATCTTCCCTCTAATTTACCTCAAGTTTTTCACCAAGCAAGTTAATCCAATAAATAACTTATATACATGAGTGAAGGGTGAAGATTGCTAACATTCACCCTATAGCAGTGAAGGTTATAATTCTCTTAGAGGGTTTCTTAACCTTCACTCCTATAGAGTGAAAACCTTAAAGGTGATATTGTTAACCTTCACCATTATAGCATTCCCCATACATATATATCCACCAAGAAATTCTAGTTATGTCTTTCAACATTATAATGAGAAGTTCCAAAAATGGATAGGTTCATCTATCTTTTAACTATTGTAAAATATTCTTAGGTAATACTTTTATTTATGAATAATAGTAAAATGTCATGATACCTCTATGATTTTTCTGTCTTGTTTGCCTTCAGTTGACTTAGTTAAAAACCTTGTAATATCATGTTATTTTAAAAAATATAATGTGCTGCATATCAAAGATGGTTGCTATATGTATTTTTGTAAAAACCATCATTCTAATATAATGGTTTGGTTATTTAGGTCCTGCTCAGTCAGTGGTTTGGGAAGCCATGGTGCCTTCCAAAAAGAGGAGTTGTGTGGGTCGTCCTAAGGCTTCTTCTGTTGAAAAGCTGACAAAAGACTTATGCACTAGTTAATTGATGAGCAATGATGTCAATGATGTAGTTAATTGAGCAAAACATCTCTTTGCAAAACATCATATTCATATTTTTCTGCATTTGATTTCCAGGGTTTCTACAACGCAAACAAATTTGCCAAGCTTGTGAGAAGAAGAGAGTTCATGGCCAGCGCTGCCGAGGGAACCACCGGGGCTCTTACCTGCGCCACTTGTGGCTGCCATAGAAACTTCCATAGAAGAAAGGAACTAGCTGCACCATCCAGGTAGTTGCTACCTCTTTTCTTTCTTTCTTAACACAGACATAGATACTTCAATTCTACTTAGCTTCTAAAATTAAACAAAATGTTTGAAACTATTGCTGCTTCAATTATCTAGTTTTATTATTATTATTCAATTGTGGGGATTCTTGTTTTGTTATTGTTAAAGAGGGTTTTGATTTATTGATGGGGCTCATCAATGTGTAGAGTTCCATTTTGCTTTGTTGTATGTTGAAATTTTAATAGAAAAGTGTGGGCTTAAATGAGAGTGTTTATTTTTAGGCAAGACTATTATTATGATAAAAAAAATTAAATATATATATGGTGGGGATCCTAGATTCTTAGGGGAAATGTTACTTTAAGTAGCCATCATTTTGTAGTTCTATTCACGTTTTTGTCCTAAAGTAAGACCAAATTAAAATTTAATGGCAAATTTGAATTTCTGATGAAAGAAATAATTAACTTATCCCAAGCTTGATGTTATGAGAAAACTATCAATCAACAACTTGATCCTTTAACCCAACTCTAATAATATGTATTTGGATGGCAATTGATCCAAGATGCTTAATCTGGCTTAATAGGGACTCATACATGAGTTTAATGTACCTGAAAGAGCAAATCCAGCATCAGCTGAGTTTCAACCCTCATGGATTTGGAAATGGCATGTTTGCTTTAGTTTTATCCTTTGGCCTACTGCTTATAGCATTGAGAAGCCGAAAAGCAAGGTCTTGGCGGTATGGTTCAAGTATCAAATTTTTTTTTATCTGTATAGTTAATTTGTGGATTATTGATAGAAAGTTCCAAGAAATATTAAGCACTTCCATTAGGATATTCTTTAATCATGTTTTAAATAATTCCTATAACAAAATTTATGCGAAGATGATATGTGAGAACCGTTAAATTGATTCATATAAAAATATATATATTCATGTAAAATACTAATCAAACTGAAGACACAAAGGACTTGATCTAGTAGTATTTTAATTGATTTTATTAGCAAAAATCATAATATCTAATCGAATATATATAAATTATATTACAAAATTTACGTGACTGGTGAGTGCAAACATGTACGGAAATGATAGTTAACCGCTTTTGTGCGCTGAAAAGATTGGAGGGAACATGTACGGAAATGAAAAGTTGCTAGGTGTAATACGGGGTTTTATGGAAAATATTTTTTTTCCTATTTCATTTTATGGAAAATACTTGCCAGTCCTGCTTTCATTTTACAAACTTATTTGTACATCTCTATCGTTTCAATGTTTTCTCTTATTTTGTAGTCTAGAGATAGTGCCTATGTTAGGCTGTACACAATTCCCCAGAAGAGCTAGTGCCTTAATATTGAAGTAAGTTTTTCTATTTTTGAAGTTTCAAAATTTATACATAGCTGCTGATCCATGTATGTTTTCTCTGACATCATGAGTTTCTATAATTGATTATCTTCTAGTCATGTTTTTTCTTGCTTTAAGTTCCTGTGAGGTGGATTTCTACTATGATGATCAAAGATTCTAGTTGAGAAAGTGAATTTTAGTCGCCAGTTAAGGAAATTTCTAAACATGTTTTTTGTTCCCTTGTTGATTTTGCAATTTTTGAATTGCATACTTTGATTGATGTATGAGCTGACTGTTCTTTTTTATTTTCTACCATAGATCGCTGTACTATTTATGCAAAGATGGTGTATTGATCAAGCACCTCAGAAAGCAATAGATTATGCTTGTGGGAATGGAGCTTTGTAGTGCTATTCTCCAAAATGGAGCTTGTTACCAACCATTGTGCTGATGGTGTTGAATTGGAGTGAGGTGGGAGTTGAGATTTAGGTGGGTGTTGAATTGAAACTCTTTTAACTATAAATTGTGCAAATTTTGATCTGTTTTAGAGATTTATTTGTTCTTTATCATAGTATGCATTTGGATGGTTTAGTTTTAGAATTTGAACTTGAGATTTATTTTGTATTTGAGTATTAGTTTTTTAATGTATAAAACAATTATAACAAAAATTATATATGTCACTAATTAGGTTTGATTTGCCTTGTAATAAAAATTGCATACTATATTTATAGGTTTGGTAATAAAAAACGACAGAAAATTTATATTGTGCAGCGATGAAGGTAAAATCAAAAAAAGGATTTTCTTTTAATTTGATAAGGCTGTCGCCACGCCACGCTTTAAAAGCGTGGCCGTATCTCGCTATCGCCACGCTTTAAAAGCGTGGCCATATCTATCTCTATCGCCACGCTTTTAAAGTGTGGCCATGTCTATCTCTATTGTTACGCTTCAAAAGTGTGGCCATATCTCACATATAGCCATGCTTTAAAAAGCATGAAAAAAGCGTGGTGATAGGTCACCAAAAGTGTGGCGATAGAGCAACCGTCACGCTAGCAGTTATGACCCTTTTAAAAGCGTGGCGGTAGCTTAAAAAGCGTGGCGAAAAGCTATCGCCATGCTTTTTGCCATGCTTTAAAAGTGTGGCAATAGACGTATTTTCTTATAGTGGGTTTAACCCAACAAAGATACGATTGCAGCAAACTTAATTTGAATGGGCAAAGATTTATCAAGTTTGAATAATGAAATGCGTGGTTTTGAAAATTAGTTTAATACTTTTAAAGATATCCTTTTTTATCTCTGGATTTGAAGTAAACCTGCCCTAGAGTTCACCAAGAAGCCACCTAATTGGTAAAGAAAACATGTTTAATACAATGAATTTGCCACAAGGTAGTGGAAATATGGTTGTATCTAAAAGTGAACCTGACAAGATAGAAAGTTCAGGTGCAATTAACTTTATGTGAAGTTGATAGTTCATAGTTATTAAATGATAATTTAGTCAAACCTGCCAAAACATTTAATGACTCTCGACTATAAACTTCACATAAAGTTAACTACGTTCTACCTTTCTTCAATCATCTCTCTCAAAAAGGTCAAGTTAAACACCACTAATTTTCCAAATACAAACTTACACAACAATATTATTATATCTATTTCAATAACTCCTATAATGATTTATATATCTTTTCAGGTCAATCCGTATCAATAAGTATTTACTATTCAAACAATGAACAAGCAAATGAGGTCAAACAAAGTCAAATGTCATTACTAAATTGGGATGAGAATGTAGAAATTAGTGCGCTCTTTGAAAGGAGCTATTCTAGAGGTAAGTCAATTGCAGGATATAAATATACTCAAGTCTAGGAAACACAAAATTTTAGAAAAATATATGACATGTTTGATGAAATTCTAACTACTTGATTAAACTAAGCAGATATTACAAAGAATGATGAACTTCAATGCACATAAACACAATCCATCCGAAGAGCATTTAATAACTACGAAGCTGAGGGTGGCGCAACCAAAAACCCAAAAGCAAAATGATAGTGAGCACATAGGAGAAAGGATCAGCGCAAATAGAAGCAATTCTAGATACATGGAGGAAGAGGGAGAAGAACTAGTTAGCGTAGAGAGGAATTGGTGAGAAAACCGAGTGAGAAGAATGGTTTTGATTTGATTTGGATTGAGCTGTCTAAGTCCAAACTTTGATCTAAAGGTGGATATTTTTTTTTTTTGTCTAGATATAAAGTTGGATTAAATTTACATTTTGAATATGATTAAAAATAGTCTTTAGCTGCTGTATCTTCATTCAAACCCAAACTTAGACGTTAATTACTTGATTAAATTACTTACTGTGGTTGCAGATGAGTTTTAAGCTAAACTGCTATAGAGTTCCCCCGTCAATACATTATCTGCAAAGCTGAAAAATCTAGCATCTTCAAAACTACTCTTATTGCTATAAACCTCAAATACCTTCCTTTTGTTGTTTGAAGTTTTTGTTACAATGTTTTAAAGGAAGAATAAAGATTATTCAACTGAATAACTTAAATTAGAATCACCACTAATAAGTATTTTTTTAATGTAGTCCTCATGCATTGACATTCTATAACTGTCTTTAGTGTTAAAAGCTTCTATTAGTTCTATTTTATTTATAACTAAGATTCAAGATATCACAATCTCATTTTCAACACTTTGAAACTACACTCTTATACAATAACTTGAACAATTGCTGTGAAGCTTCATTTGTTGTTTGAGATGTGAGAGAGAACAAATTATAAAAGTTCAATTTATTTTACTTTTTTATTAAAAAATTTTTAAAAAAATATAATAATAAAAAGTATAATTATAAAAAATTAACAAAAATAATGAAAGAAAAAATAAAAAATAGATTGTGTCTTTTGTTATTGTCTCTATGTCTTTTGTGCCATGATGGATACAAAATATATTAATTCAGTATTTTTGAACACAATATCTTTGTCCATTCTCATTTACCAAACACAATTTTGTGTCTCTATAGTTCTATTTTAGTGTCCTGTACTTATAAATAAACACAGCTTTATAGAGGTCTTCTGATCAGTGCCGTTCACACCAATGGACTACGAATCCCTTTACAATTTCCTAATCATCCATGATATTTTTTCTTTTCAAACTGGCTAATGAAGCTGAGTTTTGTTGTATTGCTCCACCTATTCTATTTGTGTATACCTGTTTATGTTCTCATGGACCACACATGGTTCTTGCCGTTTGTCCTCATCTTTACAACATTATCCAGCCTCCAAGTTCTATTTGTTTTCCTTTTTTTAATGTTATTTAAAGCCTTTGTTATCAACCTTAAAAATCACATAACTTCATAAAATTCTAAAATAAACTCTATGTACTTATCTTCGCCGTTTATGTTTGTCACCAGTGCCCATAATATGGTATCTATTTCAACTATAAACACATTCAGTCCCTATTAATATAAATATATCTCTTAATCTAACTACAACTTCCATTCAATCTCTAATTTCTCTGTATTTTTCTCAATTTATTTGCTTTATATGTTTGTTTTTATTTATTTGTTGAACTTTATTTTAGCTAACCAAAGCATAATTAATATGAAAATTATGTGTTTTTAAAAAAATTTTAATTTGATTTATAGCAAAAAATGTTTCAATTTATATACATTATAATACTTGAAAATTATCCCCATCCAACCAGGCATAGTAGTTAGAATTTCGATTTAACTCTTAAAATTTTTTGATATTATGATTTTAAATAGGTTTATCAATTTTACAAAATTCATACTAAGTCTAATGATTTTACGATTTAAATCTTGTTAAGATTTTATGTTTTACGTTCTTAATTTACTTTTTCTATTTTACGTAAAATCTCGATTTTCATAAAAACTATTCTATTATTTCTTGTAAACTGCCTATTTCTTCCAATACCTCTAGTTAGCATTTTATTAGTCCAGGTGTTGTATTATTATTTCTTTGATGGAAAGAATCCTTAATTTATTAAAGGTATGAGACTAACTTGGGATAGAAATTCACAATAATAGTATTCTTTAGCAATGTTAATCTCCAATTTATTAAACACACTACTATAGATTTATGTAGTTATTATAATCAAAGATTTGTATTCCGCATTGTTTTTTTTAATAAAAAACTTTCTATCAGAGTTATCAAAGTTACTTACCTCAAATTTTATTTCCCGACTCTTGTCTATTCGGTGTGCTCCTTATTTTCTAATGATTTTATTTAAGACTATTTAAGTGTTTTTAATATATGTTTGACGGTTAATTTTTTAAAAAATGTAAGACTAATTTAACAATAATTTTATAAGAACAACCTTTAATAAAAATAAATCAAACATAATTTTCATGCATTATTATCAATTTTAAAATTATAAGACAATTTTAAAAATTATTTCTATAATTTATTCCTACTTTAAATCATTTATTAGCAATTTTTATATTGTCAAATTTAACATCACATCCTCATAGTACTAAAAAAATATATAATTGAATTGGACTTTTTTTCACTTTGCTTGGGCTGGAAAGTCATTCCTGACGTCACTCGATCTGTTTGTGACCATACCATGATATTATTCAAGCATCGAATCCAAGACAAAAAAAAAAAACATTGAATCCATCAATTTAAATAATGGCTAAAATGCTTTCATAATTGGGACTTTGGTCAGACTTAATCCCTTTTTATGTATATTTAGGACTTAATGAATCTTAAAACCACGTGCATTGGACAAATTATATCACCTTCAAAGTTTAGAGACCATTATATCACCATTAATGAATCTTAAGACCATTATATCACTTTGATGAGGAGTGAAAAATTTTGCTGTAATAATATAAGACTGAAAAATGGCATTTGTTTTTATAATTGTTAAATACTATCTAAAAAAAAAAGTTTAGAGACCATTATTTTTATTAAAATTTGGTCAACACTTAATCTGCAAAAAAAAAAAATAAACAATTTTATATTATTAAATATAATTTCACACCATTAAAAATATTAATAATAACTAATTACTAATCACAAAACAAAATCTGCTGCTCCAAACATTCTTCCTATCTAAAATTTAATTCTGATTTTTACACTTTGTCATGCAAAGAGAGAGGCTTGTTTTCTTTTCTTTTGTTCACACACAACTACACAAGCAATCTATCATATACGTGCTACTACTTGCAACTATTGAAACACTTTTCATATATGTTGGTGGTTCAATTAAAAAAAATATCACGGCATTCTATAAAGTTATAGGGTAAAAGTATTCTTATGGTGTATATAATTGATAAATTATTACGTGTTTCATTAACTAAAATAGATTATTTTTAATCTTTTTACATTAATTAGATAAAGGGCATTGGTATCTTTATATATAAGCAATGTAGAGAAAATTTTTAATAAGATAATTAATAATTGACAATAAATATAAAATTTTATTGATAGATAAATTGAATCAGTAATATAAATAGAATAATACTATTTATTAAAATGTTTTGTGTATTTTTATGAGATTTTTTTTAAATAAATAAATTAAATATTTTATTCATAGAATATTTATCAATTTCTATTTTTTTATATATTTTATTTATAGCGTAAACGAATTAAAATTACTCATATTTGGTTTACATTGTAAATGAAATAAGACACGATTTTATTTGGTTTGATTTCGTTTGCAAAACGAAATATATAAAATTTGAAAAAATACACATTTTTTTTACCGTGCAAACGAGATAAATTTATAATTATTTTGTTTACACTATAAACGATATATATGTATTTGTAAATATAAAAATATAATTTTTGAAAATAATAAAAAATAAGAATCGATGTACTTTGTAATTATTTAGATCGACTTTAATTAATTTATATGTGATCTATATTTTAAATTTTAAATTAATAACTTCGTTTGTTTGTACGAACTCTTCAAAACAGAACATTTCAAATAATAGAAAAAATGAACGGTTTCAAATAATAAGAAAGATGACCGGTTTTAAAATAGAGATGGTAATACCACCCGAACCCGCGGGTATCCACCCCGCCTCTACCTGTTTGGGGCGGGTAATTACCCGCCCCGCACCGGGATAGGTTTTTAGTGGGACAGGTTGTTGGGAGGGGCGGGGCGGGGTCGGGTTTAGGTAATACCCGCCCCGCTATATATACAATATATATAATTTTAATATATAATATGTATAATATATGTAAAATAATTAGTAAATGATTAATAATATTGTATCATATTTAAAGTTTTACTTTAATTTATGTTATGTATGTGATGATAATTATATAAATTTTAAAATTTAATTTTATTTATTGAATTTTAATAATTATAAGGGCGGATAGGGCGGGGCGGGTACCCGCATGGGCAGGTTAGGGTTCAACGTTTTACTACCCGCGGGTAGAAGCGGGATAGATTTTATGTGGATTGTTATACGACAGGACAGGGTCGGGTAGAGCAAAAATCTGCCCCGTTGCCACCCCTATTTCAAAATGATAGGGGAGATAGGCGGTTTTAACTCACAGATTAGTGGACAACTAGAAGTATTACGAAATTTGAAACTGTCAATTTAAAACTAGTACATTATTTTCCTAAAAATTAACACATTTAAATTAGTACTAAAAAAATAAAAATTGTATAAAAATTTTAGTTGGTGCACGTATTTGAATGTGTTGTTCTTCTGGTTCTTCTTGTTTGGACTTGTGCGGAATTATTCGTTTGTTATTATTGCCTTTATCCAAATCCATTTGGATCTGCTCCGCATTATCGTTATCAAGATCTGGTATAAAATATTTGTGGCTCTCGATTTCTGCAGCTCATTCGGATCTATATGTCCTTTCTTTTTTTTGTGTTTGTGATTTTTTTTATTTGCTTGGTGATTATGCTTGCATGAAGTAATAATAAAGTGAAATTGTAATTCTCTAGTGAAAGCTCAGAGAATTGAGAGATCGGTTGTGCGGTTTTTGATCTATTTTATCAGGCATGAAACGAAGTATCTTTTGAAAATAAATATTTGCAAGCTAGTAGAAGCCAAAACTATCGCTACCTTTCCTAGAATCATTAGAGTAACGATAAATCAACGTCTCGACTTTACTTAAAATTACGCAGTGCTTGATTCCTGTTGTAAACATTTCACATCGTATATCTACATACGATTCAATGATTTCATCACAGATTTAATGTGATAATGAAATTTAATTTCATCTTCATTGACCTGAGATGTATATAAAGTATGATAGATATAACAACAAATCAACTGTACAAGTGCAACTCCTAACTAACTCACGAACTGTTATACTGCATAACTTCATTATATGCAAAGACATTTGGCCAAAAGGTTATCTACGATCATTATGGCTTTACATGGAGCTATAATGGCTGACAACTTATGCACTAATCAATCGATTAAAACATATTTGAAGGTGCTACAGAAATTTGATATTTGTTAATTTCATGCATTAGAATGTACATTGTTTAATCTTTGATTATTGTTTTATATATTATTCATTAAACACATTTCAACATATCTTTTCTCACCTGACACCCTTTTTCCTTATTTAATGTCAGATATGGAGACCTTTCTCTTCACCTCCGAATCTGTAAATGAAGGTCATCCTGACAAGATCTGTGACTAGGTTTCGGATGCCATCCTTGATGCTTGTTTGGAGCAAGACCCGGAGAGAAAGGTTGCCTGTGAGACCTGTACAAAAACCAACATGGTTATGGTCTTTGGTGAGATCACAACCAAGGCAAATGTGAACTATGAGAAAATAGTTCGAGACAATTGCAGAGGCATTGGGTTCGTTTCAGCTGATGTCGGTCTTGATGCTGACAACTGCAAAGTTCTGGTCAACATTGAGCAACAGAGCCCTGATATTGCCCAAGGAGTTCATGGTCACATGACTAAAAAGCTTGAGGAAATTGGTGCTGGTGACCAGGGACACATGTTTGGCTATGCCACAGATGAAACACCTGAGCTAATGCCACTTACTCATGTCCTTGCTACTAAACTTGGTGCCAAGCTCACTGAAGTTAGAAAGAACAAAACATGCCCATGGGTGAGACCTGATGGAAAAACTCAGGTTACTGTTGAGTACAAGAATGATAATGGAGCCATGATCCCGATTCGTGTGCACACTGTCCTCATCGCAACACAACATGATGAAACTGTCACCAATGACAAGATAGCCAGCGATTTGAAGGAGCATGTAATAAAACCTGTCATCCCAGCTAAATACCTTGATGACAAGACTATCTTCCACCTCAACCCTTCTGGTCGTTTTGTGATTGGTGGACCCCATGGAGATGCAGGGCTAACTGGCCGTAAGATCATCATTGACACCTATGGTGGTTGGGCTGCTCATGGTGGAGGTGCCTTCTCCGGCAAGGACCCAACCAAGGTCGATAGCAGTGGTGCATACATTGTTAGGCAAGCAGCGAAAAGTGTGGTAGCTTCAGGGCTTGCTCGACGCTGTCTTGTGCAGGTTTCTTATGCAATTGGAGTCCCAGAGCCACTCTCTGTTTTTGTAGACACCTACAAAACAGGAAAGATTCCAGACAAGGACATATTGGCTCTGATTAAGGAAAATTTTGACTTCAGCCCAAGAATGATTGCCATCAATCTTGACCTCATGAGAGGAGGCAACTTCAGGTACCAGAAGACTGCTGCTTACGGACATTTCGGACGTGACGATCCTGATTTCACTTGGGAGACGGTGAAGATGCTCAAGCCCAAGGCTTGATGAGATAGCCAGATTACAGGTGGTTATCATCGCAGCCATCTTTCAGACTTTGGGTAAATAAGAAAATAAAAGGAGCTTCAATGCGTACCTCTTATTGAAGATTACGTTTCACAGTTTGATGAGGAACGAGGGTTAGATATGCTTCTTAGGCGGATACGTTAGTAAAATAGGAGTTTGCAGCATTAGCTGCCTCTTTTTTTTTTTCGGTTTTACCACTTCAAATTTCTTAAACCGTTACCGATTCTTTTCCCATTTCTGCTGTTGATTGTTTTGCAGCCAATCTCGTGTAGTTGGTGTAAACTTAAAATGCTATCTACGTGATATTTTTTTTATCAATTTATGAAGCTGTTTACCTCATAAAAGGACGGTTTATATGGTTGTAGTTTCAAATGGAAACATTGGATACTGGGTTTGCCTGAATATTCACTGAATTGTTCATGATTCACAATGTTACATCTACTGGAAAATTGCAAGCATGTCACCTAACTCTGACAATAAAAATGACATTGTATAGTGTACTCAAGAGTGCAACCAGACGCGATCACGCAGCCTCTCTTCTCCAGCACCATACATTTCATCTACCTTTTCACCATCTCGAAAAAATTGAAAAGTAGGGGTGTATCGAATGTGTTGAGTTGTTTCTGGGCATTCATCAATATCTGCATAGACGAAGGAGAGCTTTGGAAAATTATTGCTCAATCTATGGAATGCAGGGAGGATTTCACTGCACACGCGGCACCTGAAAAACCAGGAAACTAGATCATTCATAATCTCCTGCTCTATATTTCAATTTCACACAACCACCTTGCAAGTTACAACAATCAAGTAAGCCTAAATGGTAAAAGATGCTACCTGCTTTTGTGTTCACTTAACATCAGTTTCCATTATTATATCGATTCTTAATAACTTGTATAGTAATATAAATCAAACATATTCAGAGAAGAGATAAACATACCAAGAGGCGCCATAATTGATAACAGCCTGCAAAAAAAAAAAATCAAACATATGTCATACTAGAAATTGCAGAAAGATGAAGGGAAGAGATTGTTGGGAAATGGAAAGGGGTGGTTACGGAAGTTTTGGAGGATTTGATGTTGAAGAGGATGTGAGCGAGGTCATCGTCGGTGGAAGCAGTTTTGAAGTTGGAATGAGGGGTGAGAGGTAACCCTTCCTTGCTGCTGCTGGTGGTGATGCTACTTAAGCCCTTCTCCATTCTATGCCTACCGGTAATCAATCCCAATACAATCCTAGGGATGTATAAGTCAATTCAGTAACAGAATTCCAAGAAAGTATGAGTGATATCAAACCTAGTTGTCAGAACCGAACCAATAATCAAACCGGTTAGACTACTAGATCACTAGGTTATTAGTTCAACTAGTGGATCACAAGTTGAACCGGTCTCAAATAAAAATATAAAATCATCAAAATTAAAATTTAAAATACACGTCTTCATTAACACTTTAACAACAATCAAGTCTCAATTTCTAAAAATAACTAATAAAATAACTAATAGAAAAATAAACATCAAATTAGTTAGTACTACAATAGGCGAATAACTAATTTGCCACGGATTTGTGCTCCATTTAAGGGTTTGCCGCGCCAATAATTTCCTGCATGTACAAGACGATATTCGAATCGATACTTGCTTAAGCGAATTAGTGAGTTAACCGATAGACTAATCCAAGTTGATTTGCTTAATAGGATCTTAATTTGACACAATAAAAGTGCAAACATAACAATCTATAAATTATGTCCAAGGAGTTTGTGAGAAGCATCTTAAAACACTGTTTAAAAAAAAAAATTAATCAATCACAGCACCTATTATCTAATAACACTATCTCTGACAAAAGAGTGTAATCAGCAACACAAATACACAAGCCAGACGAGGCGAGGTAATCTCGAACCTAAAAGCTGGTGGAAGGAGCTGAGAAAGCTCCCATAGACCAATTAACGGAATAACCAACCAAGGTAGCATTGTAGCAACCCGGCGAGACCACTTCTGAATCACACAAAGTATACATATTATACTCTAACCCACGCCAAAAATAAAAATCAATGCTTTCGAGAAAACCCTAACCCTACTTATCCTTTTCTTCCTTCTTCCAAATCAATATCCAACAGAGTTCAACGCAGAAACTTCAGAACCCTAAAATTCCAAACCCAAAAACAGACACAAAAAACAATAAAATTTAATTTCAGAATCACTCGTGTTAGAAAAGAAACCAAAAAGTTTACCCTATTGCTATTGCATCGATAGTTCGAAACGCGAAAACTGAAATTGAACGAAGAATTAACAATAGAAAAAAATAGAAAAGGGGAAATGATTCAGGGCTTCAGCTACGGCGATTGTGGCACCAATCGAAAGGGAAATGGAATAGGGGAACCGAGCACTTACGAATTCGGCGCCCATGGCGGAAACTCATTAAGAGAGAGAGAGAAAATCAATGGAAGCGAAATGCGATTGAAGAAGAAGCACCAGAGAACGGGTTCGGGGCTGAGTCGACTCGTCCGATTCGGGTCGGAGCCTCCGTTCGGTGTGTTTCCTTTTTTTAGAGAGAGAAACTGTGCGCGAGAAGAGAGAGAAAAGATAGATAAGAATAGAGAGAGCGAGAAGAGAAATGTGAAGAAGAAGATGAAGAAAATATAACACAATAACCAAAACTAAAATAATAAAAATTAAATTAAAAAAAAAACAAATCCAAATACAATAAGCTAAGGTATATGTGCTAGTGAACCCGGTTCGACCAGTGACGGTGAACCGGACTTGTCTTAATCTGCTCGATGCTCGAGTTTGTCCTAAAATGGCAAGAATGTAACTGAAGAGGTAGTTAAATATTTAGAAAAAAAAAAAAGTGAAGAGGGAGTGTGCTCATTCTCCAAATAAAGACTAAAATGGATTATCAAATTTTTTTTAACTATCTTCTTCCTTTTGTTAAGTTTGCTTTGCTGTAGAGTAAATGGGTAATAAAAGGTATTATTTTATCATTAATTTTTTTCCCCTTAGGAAATAATAGGAAAAAAAGAAAGAGGTAAAAAAAATTTTGTATTTAGTTAGGAGTCTTTCGGTGTCATTTTAGATATTTGATTGTAGTGATTAAACTTAATGAAAAAAGAAAATTTCCATAATTACTATTACTTAAATTATTTTTTATTAATTTAATATTAATAATAATTAATTATATTAGAAATATATAAAATTAAATATCATATATTTTTTAATTTTCTGTTTTTATTTATTTTATATCGATTTATTTTAAAGACTAATTTATTATACAATTCTACTATGCGAAAATATGTTACTTAGATTATTTTTTTATTAGTTTAATGTTAATGGTAATTAATTATAATAGGAATACATGCATAAAGAATATATAAAGTTAATCACCAAACATTAAATAATTAACTATCACTAACATTAAACTAATAAAAAAATAATTAGATAACATTTTCTAGGATAATCTCAAGCTTCACAATGTGCAAAAGAAACAAGAAAAATAATTAAAAAAAATATTTAGTAGTTAATTTTATATATTTTTAATGTAGTCCTATTATAATTAATTATTATTAATATTAAACTAACAAAATTATAATTTAAGTAACAATTACTGATTATAAAAAAAATTGTAGTCAATCAATTACATAAAATATAGACCATTTTAAAAAATTATATAATACTATATGATCATTTAATTTTAGTAAACAAATTCAATCAATTTATTTTTAATTGGAGAGTTATTTTTATTTTTATTTTTTCCTTCTTCTTTCTCTTATCTATTTTTTTTATATGTTTTATTTTTTTACTTATTCTTTCTTTTCTACTATTCTTTTCTCTTCTTAAGTAAATCGTTTTTTATTTTTTTTTCGCTTTTTTCCTTAATTTTTTATCGTCTATTTTTTTATTTTTGAGGGAATATATATTTCAAATAATTTATTTAAAGGATTATAAAACCCCAAATTTAAAAAAATACATATTTTAATTATTGATATTTAATTTTGTAAGATTAATTAGCAATAATCTCTTTTTAAAATGCTTATATGATATATTAATTACTAATATATTTTTTATTTATTTTTTATAAGTAAAAATAATTTAAAAATTACGAATATTTCCTAGTTTTATATAATAAATTTAGCCAATACATTTAAAAAAATAACAAAAATATTAAAAAATAACTAAATAATCTTAACAATTACTCCTAAAAAATAACGAGACTCCTACAAAAAGAATTTTGTCAATCTTAATTAATACTTAACGGATAAGCCAATAATTTAATATGCTATATAAGTTAATTATATTAAAACTAACACAAAATATTGACAAAAGAGCCTAACAATCTCAAAAAAATAAAGATCAATGGTAAAAAAATTATTAAAGGTCTCATTATTTTTTAAAGTAATTGTTAGAGACCGTTTAAAATTTTTTCTCTTAATTTTTTTTGGTGTTTGTTACGGTACGATGATAAATTTATACGTATAGATACAATAAAAATGTGGATAAATTAAAACACGACACGTGGATTATATTTTTCACGTTAATCAATTTTTCTTTTTTTTTAAATATATATCATATCAATACTTTTACTAAATTATCCTTATATTTTAATAAAAATAAAAAAATATTTTTTATTTAATTTTACAAAAAGATTTAAATACCTTTTTTTTAATATTAGACAAAAGCTACACTAATCCTTATAATTTAGTCAAAATTAAATTAACTTTAGTTTTACATTTTTAAATCTAAAACAATTTAAAAATAAAAAAGATAAAAAAACGATGTTGATCTTGTTTAGAGTTATGGGAAAAAAAGAAGAAAAAGGAGGTGTTGATCTTATTTAGGTGTCTCCATTAGTCCGTCTTCTCTCTGCTCTTCTTTTTTTCGAAGTTTTCTTTGCCTCATTTCCACTCTAGTTTTCTTTCTCCCAAACTCTATTCGTCTCGATTTTGGTCAGAAAGAAGCCGAAGCTCTGTTCTCATTGGCTCCCGTCCATGACCTCCCTGTCGATTTTCTATTCCTCCACGCCCTCCCCGTGTATGCACTCAGCAACTCATGGAAGGAGTTCTTGCTGGTTGCTGGAATCTCCACCGAAATTCATTACCCACATTCATTCATGATGAAGCTCATCCACATACACATACATAGCCATTTTAGATATAGCTCAAATATTATGACCAGAAACAATAATTAATAATAGGTTCAATCATCTCTGATATCCATGAATCCAAGTACATAAACGTCCATATAATCATAACCATACTTGAACATTGCCAAACGTCACATCAATTCAAAGAAGCAATAAAAATCATTATCAAGTAATTCAATAAAGTGGATCAGTAAAACATCATAAGGTGAATAAAATTATTCAGAGAGAGAGAGAAAGAGAGAGAGAGAGAGAGTGTGTAATAGCCCAAACCACCCGCTAACACGATATTGTCCGCTTTGGCACACAAGGCCTCACGATTTTGCCTTTGACGATAGGGATGATAGCCAAAGCCCTCCACACTCACTCGTCAAAATGCGTCATGCTAGGGAGAGGTATCCACACCCTTATAAGGCATGCTTCGTTCCCCTCCCCAACCGATGTGGGACCTTATAATCCACCCCCTTAAGGGAGCCCAGCGCCCTCGCTGGCACATCGATCCGGGCTCCGACTCTAATACCATCTGTAACAGCCCAAACTATCCGCCAGCACGATATTGTCCGCTTTGTCACACAAGGTCTCACGATTTTGCCTTTGACGACAGGGATGATAGCCGAAGCCCCCCACACTTACTCGTCAAAACGCGACATGCTAGGGAGTGGTATCCACACCCTTATAAGGCATGCTTCGTTCTCCTCCCCAACCGATGTGGGACCTTACAGAGAAAGAAAGGGAAAAAGAAGAGAGGAGCAACTTAGGGAACTTGTTGAGTGCAATGGGAATAGCTTTGGAGCCGTCACGCAGGCGAGGGTCGATCGTGGAAACCTGGCGGAGCAGGGCTTACCAGTGGAGGCTCCGACAACCAGCAAGAACTCCTCCTATGGGTTGCTGAGTGCATATACGGGGAGGTCGTGGAAGAACAGAAAATCGACAGGGAGGTCATGGACGGGAGGCAATTCGAACAGAGCTTCGGCTTCTTTCTGGCCAAAGTCGAGACGAACAGAGCTTGGGAGAAAGAAGACCAGAGTGGAGACGAGACGAAGAAAGTTTCAGAAAAAGAAGAACAGAGAGAAGACGGACTAATGGAGACACCTAAACAAGATCAACACCTCCTTTTTCTTCTTCTTTGCCCATAACCCTAAACAAGATCAACATCTCCGCCTAGAACCCTAAACAAGATCAACATCGTTTTTGATCTTTTTGATTTTTCATATATGTTTTTTTGTTTTAAACTTTGATTTTTAAATTATTTCAAATTTAAAAATGTAAAACTAAAGTTAATTTAATTTTGACTAAATTATAAAAATTAGAGTAGTTTTTGTTCAATATTAAAAAAAAGTATTTAAGTCTTTTTTTAAAATTAAATAAAAAATATTTTTTATTTTTATTAAAATATAATGGTAGTTTAGTAAAAGTATTAATATGCTATATATTTAAAAAAAGAAAAATTGATTATTGACGTAAAAAATATAATCTATGTCTCGTGTTTTAATTTGTCCACATTTTTATTGTATCGATACGTATAAATTTATCATCGTACCGAAGTAAACACCTTTTTTTTTATCTCTTATGGCCAAATTCTCTTCTTCCCTTCAAATATTCATCTATATCAATTTTTTCATTCAAATCAGCTATTAGAAAAGGATTTCATTTCAACAGATTAATTTTTAGTTTAAATTATATATATAAATAACATAAAAATAATACAAAAAAAGCACAAATTTTAGTTGAAAATATAAAAATTTAAGTTAAAAAATATACATTATTTTAAATTATACAATTTTTTACATGAAATGACACAGAAGAACAACACAAAAATTATAATTAAATAATTTTTTTATATAAAAATTTAAGTTAAAAAATATACATTATTTTAAACTATACAATTTTTTACATGAAATGACACAGAAGAACAACACAAAAATTATAATTAAATAACACAAAAATTATTTTAAATCGTTAACAAAAAATTTAATTCAAAAATATAAAAAATAATTGAACAACACACACACAATAACATAGAGGTTATTTTGAATATTTGTGTTACTCAATATCTATCATAAAAAATTGTGTTTCTTTTTTTATGTTTCTTTTAAAAAATTTGTGTTTGTTTAAAGAAATTATGTGTTTGCTTCGTATGTTTTATCTTCAACATGTGTGTTTACTTTTTTTTTTTAAAAAAAAAAATTGTGTTTGTCATTACAAAATTTCTATGTTTAACCTTAAAAATTCTTTTGTTGTTTTGTTTCTTAGCATTCTTCTTCTTCATTTTTTTTGTTTTCATTTCTCTTCTTTATTTTTTTCTTCTTCATAAATAAATAAAATAAATAAAAAAAATACAAGAACTAACAAACAAACAAAAAAATACAAAGAAAAAGAGAAGGACATATAAATTCGGTAAAAAAAAAAAGTAAAAAACACAAGTATAACACGATTTGGTTACTAAAAAGATTTTGTCACACAATATTTATATTAAAGTTATTATATATTGAATCTCTCGCTATATCAATAATATCATATAAAGATAATAAATTAACAAATATATTATCATAAATACCCTTTAAAAATTTAATAACTAACCAAATCCATAAAAATATAAATAATAAACATGTCTTTAAACTATTTAAAAATTTGACCCAATTACGGACATTTCGGACGTGACGATCCTGATTTCACTTGGGAGACGGTGAAGATGCTCAAGCCCAAGGCTTGATGAGATAGCCAGATTACAGGTGGTTATCATCGCAGCCATCTTTCAGACTTTGGGTAAACAAGAAAATAAAAGGAGCTTTAATGCGTACCTCTTATTGAAGATTACGTTTCACAGTTAGATGAGGAACGAGGGTTAGATATGCTTCTTAGGCGGATACGTTAGTAAAATAGGAGTTTGCAGTATTAGCTGCCTCTTTTTTTTTCGGTTTTACCACTTCAAATTTCTTAAACCGTTACCGATTCTTTTCCCATTTCTGCTGTTGATTGTTTTGCAGCCAATCTCATGTAGTTGGTGTAAACTTAAAATGCTATCTACGTGATATTTTTTTTATCAATTTATGAAGCTGTTTACCTCATAAAAGGACGGTTTATATGGTTGTAGTTTCAAATGGAAACATTGGATACTGGGTTTGCCTGAATATTCACTGAATTGTTCATGATTCACAATGTTACATCTACTGGAAAATTGCAAGCATGTCACCTAACTCTGACAATAAAAATGACATTGTATAGCGTACTCAAGAGTGCAACCAGACGCGATCATGCAGCCTCTCTTCTCCAGCACCATACATTTCATCTACCTTTTCACCATCTCGAAAAAATTAAAAAGTAGGCGTGTATCGAATGTGTTGAGTTGTTTCTGGGCATTCATCAATATCTGCATAGACGAAGGAGAGCTTTGGAAAATTATTGCTCAATCTATGGAATGCAGGGAGGATTTCACTGCACACGCGGCACCTGAAAAACCAGGAAACTAGATCATTTATAATCTCCTGTTCTATATTTCAATTTCACACAACCACCTTACAAGTTACAACAATCAAGTAAGCCTAAATGGTAAAAGATGCTACCTGCTTTTGTGTTCACTTAACATCAGTTTCCATTATTATATCGATTCTTAATAACTTGTATAGTAATATAAATCAAACATATTCAGAGAAGAGATAAACATACCAAGAGGCGCCATAATTGATAACAGCCTGCAAAAAAAAAATAATCAAACATATGTCATATTAGAAATTGCAGAAAGATGAAGGGAAGAGATTGTTGGGAAATGGAAAGGGGTGGTTACGGAAGTTTTGGAGGATTTGATGTTGAAGAGGATGTGAGCGAGGTCATCGTCGGTGGAAGCAGTTTTGAAGTTGGAATGAGGGGTGAGAGGTAACCCTTCCTTGCTGCTGCTGGTGGTGATGCTACTTAAGCCCTTCTCCATTCTATGCCTACCGGTAATCAATCCCAATACAATCCTAGGGATGTATAAGTCAATTCAGTAACAGAATTCCAAGAAAGTATGAGTGATATCAAACCTAGTTGTCAGAACCGAACCAATAATCAAACCGGTTAGACTACTAGATCACTAGGTTATTAGTTCAACTAGTGGATCACAAGTTGAACCGGTCTCAAATAAAAATATAAAATCATCAAAATTAAAATTTAAAATACACATCTTCATTAACACTTTAACAACAATCAAGTCTCAATTTCTAAAAATAACTAATAGAAAAATAGACATCAAATTAGTTAGTACTACAATAGGCGAATAACTAATTCGTCGCGGATTTGTGCTCCGTTTAAGGGTTTGCCGCGCCAATGAGTTCCTGCATGTACAAGACGATATTCGAATCGATACTTGCTTAAACGAATTAGTGAGTTAACCGATAGACTAATCCAAGTTGATTTGCTTAATAGGATCTTAATTTGACACAATAAAAGTGCAAACATAACAATCCATAAATTATGTCCAAGGAGTTTGTGAGAAGCATCTTAAAACACTGTTTAAAAAAAAATTAATCAATCACAGCACCTATTATCTAATAACACTATCTCTGACAAATTCTTCCCATTCCAATCTCTTGATTCACAGAACCTATGAGCATCAATATTACCTATAAAATTACAAATACAATTCATCTAAACCTATTACAAATTAAATCAATCAGTTGTACATACAAATACAATTAGCATCAATACATTAAAACAGCAAAAATCCAGTATAAAAATTAAAAAGAATAACTAAAAAAATAAAAAACTGACCTACAGCAGAAGCAGAAACAGAGTCAGTGACGGTTTTCCAACTTGGAGTCGGTGCAGGTTGCGCCGTTGCAGAGCAGACCACCGGCGAGAGAGGGCAGAGCTTCCAAGAGGAGCAGAGGAGAGCTTGCAGAGGAGCCAACACGATGACGGCGGAGGCAGCAGAGGCAGACGAGCACAAGGCTGAGGCAGAACAGGTGAGGCACGGCACAAACAAGCGGCCGGAAAGACAGAGACGGAGGTGGCAGAGGCGAACAAACACTGGCGGCGTGGGGACGAGGCGGAGGAGCCGGCGAGGAGAGTGTGTGAGTGAGATAGAGAGGTGAGAGTGTGTGAGTGAAGCTGTGATTCTTGGGAGATAGTGAGTTGAGGTTGGGGATGACCGGATGGTTTGGGGTGCCGTTGGGAAATTAGGTTTTTTTTTTTTTCAAATTCATAAACCAAAATGGTGTCGGAATAAGAGAATTTTTCTAATCTTGTTTAAAAAACCCATTAAAATTATTGAATGTGTTGTTCTTCTGGTTCTTCTTGTTTGGACTTGTGCGGAATTATTCGTTTGTTATTATTGCCTTTATCCAAATCCATTTGGATCTGCTCCGCATTCTCGTTATCAAGATCTGGTATAAAATATTTGTGGCTCTCGATTTATGCAGCTCATTCGATCTATATGTCCTTTCTTTTTTTTTGTGTTTGTGATTTTTTTTATTTGCTTGGTGATTATGCTTGCATGAAGTAATAATAAAGTGAAATTGTAATTCTCTAGTGAAAGCTCAGAGAATTGAGAGATCGGTTGTGCGATTTTTGATCTATTTTATGAGGCATGAAACGAAGTAGCTTTTGAAAATAAATATTTGCAAGCTAGTAGAAGCCAAAACTATCGCTACCTTTCCTATAATCATTAGAGTAACGATAAATCAACGTGTCGACTTTACTTAAAATTACGCAGTGCTTGATTCCTGTTGTAAACATTTCACATCGTAGATCTACATACGATTCAATGATTTCATCACAGATTTAATGTGATAATGAAATCTAATTTCATCTTCATTGACCTGAGATGTATATAAAGTATGATAGATATAACAACAAATCAACTGTACAAGTGCAACTCCTAACTAACTCACGAACTGTTATACTGCATAACTTCATTATATGCAAAGACATTTGGCCAAAAGGTTATCTACAATCATTATGGCTTTACATGGAGCTATAATGGCTGACAACTTATGCACTAATCAATCGATTATTAAAACATATTTGAAGGTGCTACAGAAATTTGATATTTGTTAATTTCATGCATTAGAATGTACATTGTTTACTCTTTGATTATTGTTTTATATATTATTCATTAAACACATTTCAACATATCTTTTCTCACCTGACACCCTTTTTCCTTATTTAATGTCAGATATGGAGACCTTTCTCTTCACCTCCAAATCTGTAAATGAAGGTCACCCTGACAAGATCTGTGACCAGGTTTCGGATGCCATCCTTGATGCTTGTTTGGAGCAAGACCCGGAGAGCAAGGTTGCCTGTGAGACCTGTACAAAAACCAACATGGTTATGGTCTTTGGTGAGATCACAACCAAGGCAAATGTGAACTATGAGAAAATAGTTCGAGACACTTGCAGAGGCATTGGGTTCGTTTCAGCTGATGTCGGTCTTGATGCTGACAACTGCAAAGTTCTGGTCAACATTGAGCAACAGAGCCCTGATATTGCCCAAGGAGTTCATGGTCACATGACTAAAAAGCCTGAGGAAATTGGTGCTGGTGACCAGGGACACATGTTTGGCTATGCCACAGATGAAACACCTGAGCTAATGCCACTTACTCATGTCCTTGCTACTAAACCTGGTGCCAAGCTCACTGAAGTTTGAAAGAACAAAACATGCCCATGGGTGAGACCTGATGGAAAAACGCAGGTTACTGTTGAGTACAAGAATGATAATGGAGCCATGATCCCGATTCGTGTGCACACTGTCCTCATCTCAACACAACATGATGAAACTGTCACCAATGACAAGATAGCCAGTGATTTGAAGGAGCATGTAATAAAACCTGTCATCCCAGCTAAATACCTTGATGACAAGACTATCTTCCACCTCAACCCTTCTGGTCGTTTTGTGATTGGTGGACCCCATGGAGATGCAGGGCTAACTGGCCGTAAGATCATCATTGACACCTATGGTGGTTGGGGTGCTCATGGTGGAGGTGCCTTCTCCGGCAAGGACCCAACCAAGGTCGATAGGAGTGGTGCATACATTGTTAGGCAAGCAGCGAAAAGTGTGGTAGCTTCAGGGCTTACTCGATGCTGTCTTGTGCAGGTTTCTTATGCAATTGGAGTCCCAGAGCCACTCTCTATTTTTGTAGACACCTACAAAACAGGAAAGATTCCAGACAAGGACATATTGGCTCTGATTAAGGAAAATTTTGACTTCAGGCCAGGAATGATTGCCATCAATCTTGACCTCATGAGAGGAGGCAACTTCAGGTACCAGAAGACTGCTGCTTACGGACATTTCAGACGTGACGATCCGGATTTCACTTGGGAGACGGTGAAGATGCTCAAGCCCAAGGCTTGATGAGATAGCCAGATTACAGGTGGTTATCATCGCAGCCATCTTTCAGACTTTGGGTAAACAAGAAAATAAAAGGAGCTTCAATGCGTACCTCTTATTGAAGATTACGTTTCACAGTTTGATGAGGAACGAGGGTTAGATATGCTTCTTAGGCGGATACGTTAGTAAAATAGGAGTTTGCAGCATTAGCTGCCTCTTTTTTTTCGGTTTTACCACTTCAAATTTCTTAAACCGTTACCGATTCTTTTCTCATTTCTGCTGTTGATTGTTTTGCAGCCAATCTCGTGTAGTTGGTGTAAACTTAAAATGCTATCTACGTGATATTTTTTTTATCAATTTATGAAGCTGTTTACCTCATAAAAGGACGGTTTATATGGTTGTAGTTTCAAATGGAAACATTGGATACTGGGTTTGCCTGAATATTCACTGAATTGTTCATGATTCACAATGTTACATCTACTGGAAAATTGCAAGCATGTCACCTAACTCTGACAATAAAAATCACATTGTATAGTGTACTCAAGAGTGCAACCAGACGTGATCACGCAGCCTCTCTTCTCCAGCACCATACATTTCATCTACCTTTTCACCATCTCGAAAAAATTGAAAAGTAGGGGTGTATCAAATGTGTTGAGTTGTTTCTGGGCATTCATCAATATCTGCATAGACGAAGGAGAGCTTTGGAAAATTATTGCTCAATCTATGGAATGCAACGAGGATTTCACTGCACACACGGCACCTAAAAAACCAGGAAACTAGATCATTCATAATCTCCTGTTCTATATTTCAATTTCACACAACCACCTTACAAGTTACAACAATCAAGTAAGCCTAAATGGTAAAAGATGCTACCTGCTTTTGTGTTCACTTAACATCAGTTTCCATTATTATATCGATTCTTAATAACTTGTATAGTAATATAAATCAAACATATTCAGAGAAGAGATAAACATACCAAGAGGCGCCATAATTGATAACAGCCTGCAAAAAAAAAATAATCAAACATATGTCATATTAGAAATTGCAGAAAGATGAAGGGAAGAGATTGTTGGGAAATGGAAAGGGGTGGTTACGGAAGTTTTGGAGGATTTGATGTTGAAGAGGATGTGAGCGAGGTCATCGTCGGTGGAAGCAGTTTTGAAGTTGGAATGAGGGGTGAGAGGTAACCCTTCCTTGCTGCTGCTGGTGGTGATGCTACTTAAGCCCTTCTCCATTCTATGCCTACCGGTAATCAATCCCAATACAATCCTAGGGATGTATAAGTCAATTCAGTAACAGAATTCCAAGAAAGTTTGAGTGATATCAAACCTAGTTGTCAGAACCAAACCAATAATCATACCGGTTAGACTACTAGATCACTAGGTTATTAGTTCAACTAGTGGATCACAAGTTGAACCGGTCTCAAATAAAAATATAAAATCATCAAAATTAAAATTTAAAATACACGTCTTCATTAACACTTTAACAACAATCAAGTCTCAATTTCTAAAAATAACTAATAAAATAACTAATAGAAAAATAAACATCAAATTAGTTAGTACTACAATAGGCGAATAACTAATTCGCCACAGATTTGTGCTCCGTTTAAGGGTTTGCCGCGCCAATGAGTTCCTGCATGTACAAGACGATATTCGAATCGATACTTGCTTAAGCGAATTAGTGAGTTAACCGATAGACTAATCCAAGTTGATTTGCTTAATAGGATCTTAATTTTACACAATAAAAGTGCAAACATAACAATCCATAAATTATGTCCAAGGAGTTTGTGAGAAGCATCTTAAGACACTGTTTAAAAAAAAAATCAATCAATCACAGCACCTATTATCTAATAACACTATCTCTGACAAATTCTTCCCATTCCAATCTCTTGATTCACAGAACCTATGAGCATCAATATTACCTATAAAATTACAAATACAATTCATCTAAACCTATTACAAATTAAATCAATCAGTTGTACATACAAATCAAGGTTCTAAGAACCGGACCGGTCATCAAACCGCTCTAGTTATTGGTTCACTGGTTTATTGGTTCAATCGGTCCAACCGGTGGTTCAACCGAAAAAACCGTTTTAGAATAGAATAATATTTAAATTATAAACATCTTAAAATATAATTATAGTCTAATATAAATCTTAAAATAAGATTAGTAACAATGGAATGTAAAGGGATCTGATGCTGTGGAACACTAGCAGCCACTGTTGCTACATTACCAGCTGAATTCCTGAATTGAATCGGAAAAATAAAGTGAACTTTCAAATAGGTCAACACTTTACAACACAAACTTCCCAATATAGAATAGTAATCACTAATTGGCCCAAGCGAGAAATATTGTAATTTGATTTTGGCATAGTTCCCATTTACATTCATAATTGTTCATGTTGAGAGTAAAGGGCACTATTAAAATTATCAAACATTTAACACCATAAGCATCTTAGTATTGACACAAAATGATTGCAGTCAGCACATTGAAATTTTGCTTATAGGTTCAATACAAGGTATGGAGTCATGACACTCAGATGCCACAATAGTGGAAAATAATTCATAAAAGTAGAAAATAGGTTCAATACAAGATACATGATTAGATACAATTATTGGAGTAATTTCCCATGGAGCAGGTTTTTCATTTCATTTTATCCATTGATACATGCAATAAATCGAAGGAGACAACAAACACAAAGAAAGCCATCACTTCAGCACCAAATTAAGCTTAAGGCCAAAATGGACAAACCCTACCAATGAATTACCATCTCCTTTAAACTAAAAGTCAACACAGCATAAGCAGGGTCTTCAGTAGTGGTTTCACTGAGACTATGATTAAATTGATTCAACAGTTATTATGAGATCATCTATAATCATATATGCACTAGCTTAGTTTGAACACCCTAAGAGATTTTTGGGGAAAAAACCATTTTCAAGAGCTATGTCATAAATTTTTGTATTACAGGTTATTATTTCAAACACAAACTAACTTAATCAAGTAACCAGAGCAAAATTACAAAATAGAGCCAGCAACAAGCAACCAGCTAACAACGATTAGAAAACAGCAATTACACTAACATTGGTACATTATGAAACAGACCAGTAACCAGAACAAAATTACAAAACAGAGCCAGCAACAAGCAACCAGCTAACAACAATTATAAAACAAACCAAAACATTAACCAATGCAATAATCATAAAACGCTAAACCTGCACCCAGCAATTACAAACAAATCCAGCAATTACAAACATTAGCACATTATAAAACATTCCAAAACACTAAACCTTCACCCAGCAAAACCAACAATTACAAAACAAAGCAATCAGTGAATTTGAACAAAATAATTAAGAGCCATCAGCAACTAGCAATTACAAAACAGAGCCATCAGTAAATTTGAACAAAAATTTCAGAGCCATCACTATCCAACAATTACAAAACAGTAAAACACTAAAATAGACGAACAGAACCATCGAGCCATCAGTAAAAATTTACAGCCATCACCAACAGGCAATTACAGAACATTACAAGAAAAATGGAACAAAAATTGAACAACAATTTCAGAACTTCAGACGAAGACGAAGACCAAACATTCAGAAATTAAAAGGAAGAAGTGGAGGCGAAGCCACTAACCTTCGATGGAGGAAGGGACGGCAATCGGCGAGACGAGGCGATAGGCGAGACGACGGCGAGCTGCTCCAAGCCACGAACAGAGAAGCCAGCGAAGATGAAGACGACGTGACGAGCTACCTGAGTTCCGGACACAGGAAAGAGGAAGAAGCGGCGACGTTGAGGACCTGGGAACGGCGGCGGCGCTGAGGACCTCGGGCACGACGGCGGCAATGAAGGGCTAGGGTTTTGCTTTGCTTCAGAGGTCTTCAGGGAGTAAACGAATGATTTGGGGAAGAGGGGGGTGTATTGTTCACGCATGGTTTTGGCTTTTCTTTTTTTATTTCTTAAAACAAATAAACAAAACTACAAAACAGTGTCGTTTTATTTGAACCGGCCGGTCATCGGTCCGGCCCAACCGGCCGATTTTTGACCGGTTTGCCGGTTTTCAAACGGTTTTCTATCAGACGGTTATTAGAGGAGGACTGGACCGCTTGTATTGCCGGTTCGCAGTTAAACCGGTCGAACCGGCCGGTCCGGTCCGGTTTTCAGAACCTTGATACAAATACAATTAGCATCAATACATTAAAACAGCAAAAATCCAGTATAAAAATTAAAAAGAATAACTAAAAAAAATAAAAAACTGACCTACAGCAGAAGCAGAAACAGAGTCAGTGACGGTTTTCCAACTTGGAGTCGGTGCAGGTTGCGCCGTTGCAGAGCAGACCACTGGCGAGAGAGGGCAGAGCTTCCAAGAGGAGCAGAGGAGAGCTTGCAGAGGAGCCAACACGATGACGGCGGAGGCAGCAGAGGCAGACGAGCACAAGGCTGAGGCAGAACAGGTGAGGCACGACACAAACAAGCGGCCGGAAAGACAGAGACGGAGGTGGCAGAGGCGAACAAACACTGGCGGCGTGGGGACAAGGCAGAGGAGCCGACGAGGAGAGTGTGTGAGTGAGATAGAGAGGTGAGAGTGTGTGAGTGAAGCTGTGATTCTTGGGAGATAATGAGTTGAGGTTGGGGATGACCGGATGGTTTGGGGTGCCGTTGGGAAATTAGGTTTTTTTTTTTTTCAAATTCATAAACCAAAATGGCGTCGGAATAAGAGAATTTTTCTAATCTTGCTTAAAAAACCCATTAAAATTATTGAATGTGTTGTTCTTCTGGTTCTTCTTGTTTGGACTTGTGCGGAATTATTCGTTTGTTATTATTGCCTTTATCCAAATCCATTTGGATCTGCTCCGCATTATCGTTATCAAGATCTGGTATAAAATATTTGTGGCTCTCGATTTCTGCAGCTCATTCGATCTATATGTCCTTTCTTTTTTTTGTTTTTGTGATTTTTTTTATTTGCTTGGTGATTATGCTTGCATGAAGTAATAATAAAGTGAAATTGTAATTCTCTAGTGAAAGCTCAGAGAATTGAGAGATCGGTTGTGCGGTTTTTGATCTATTTTATCAGGCATGAAACGAAGTAGCTTTTGAAAATAAATATTTGCAAGCTAGTAGAAGCCAAAACTATCGCTACCTTTCCTAGAATCATTAGAGTAACGATAAATCAACGTGTCGACTTTACTTAAAATTACGCAGTGCTTGATTCCTGTTGTAAACATTTCACATCGTAGATCTACATACGATTCAATGATTTCATCACAGATTTAATGTGATAATGAAATCTAATTTCATCTTCATTGACCTGAGATGTATATAAAGTATGATAGATATAACAACAAATCAACTGTACAAGTGCAACTCCTAACTAACTCACGAACTGTTATACTGCATAACTTCATTATATGCAAAGACATTTGGCCAAAAGGTTATCTACGATCATTATGGCTTTACATGGAGCTATAATGGCTGACAACTTATGCACTAATCAATCGATTATTAAAACATATTTGAAGGTGCTACAGAAATTTGATATTTGTTAATTTCATGCATTAGAATGTACATTGTTTACTCTTTGATTATTGTTTTATATATTATTCATTAAACACATTTCAACATATCTTTTCTCACCTGACACCCTTTTTCCTTATTTAATGTCAGATATGGAGACCTTTCTCTTCACCTCCAAATCTGTAAATGAAGGTCACCCTGACAAGATCTGTGACCAGGTTTCGGATGCCATCCTTGATGCTTGTTTGGAGCAAGACCCGGAGAGCAAGGTTGCCTGTGAGACCTGTACAAAAACCAACATGGTTATGGTCTTTGGTGAGATCACAACCAAGGCAAATGTGAACTATGAGAAAATAGTTCGAGACACTTGCAGAGGCATTGGGTTCGTTTCAGCTGATGTCGGTCTTGATGCTGGCAACTGCAAAGTTCTGGTCAACATTGAGCAACAGAGCCCTGATATTGCCCAAGGAGTTCATGGTCACATGACTAAAAAGCCTGAGGAAATTGGTGCTGGTGACCAGGGACACATGTTTGGCTATGCCACAGATGAAACACTTGAGCTAATGCCACTTACTCATGTCCTTGCTACTAAACTTGGTGCCAAGCTCACTGAAGTTAGAAAGAACAAAACATGCCCATGGGTGAGACCTGATGGAAAAACTCAGGTTACTGTTGAGTACAAGAATGATAATGAAGCCATGATCCCGATTCGTGTGCACACTGTCCTCATCTCAACACAACATGATGAAACTGTCACCAATGACAAGATAGCCAGCGATTTGAAGGAGCATGTAATAAAACCTGTCATCCCAGCTAAATACCTTGATGACAAGACTATCTTCCACCTCAACCCTTCTGGTCGTTTTGTGATTGGTGGACCCCATGGAGATGCAGGGCTAATTGGCCGTAAGATCATCATTGACACCTATGGTGGTTGGGGTGCTCATGGTGGAGGTGCCTTCTCTGGCAAGGACCCAACCAAGGTCGATAGGAGTGGTGCATACATTGTTAGGCAAGCAGCGAAAAGTGTGGTAGCTTCAGGGCTTGCTCGACGCTGTCTTGTGCAGGTTTCTTATGCAATTGGAGTCCCAGAGCCACTCTCTGTTTTTGTAGACACCTACAAAACAGGAAAGATTCCAGACAAGGACATATTGGCTCTGATTAAGGAAAATTTTGACTTCAGCCCAAGAATGATTGCCATCAATCTTGACCTCATGAGAGGAGGCAACTTCAGGTACCAGAAGACTGCTGCTTACGGACATTTCGGACGTGACGATCCTGATTTCACTTGGGAGACGGTGAAGATGCTCAAGCCCAAGGCTTGATGAGATAGCCAGATTACAGGTGGTTATCATCGCAGCCATCTTTCAGACTTTGGGTAAACAAGAAAATAAAAGGAGCTTCAATGCGTACCTCTTATTGAAGATTACGTTTCACAGTTTGATGAGGAACGAGGGTTAGATATGCTTCTTAGGCGGATACGTTAGTAAAATAGGAGTTTGCAGCATTAGCTGCCTCTTTTTTTTTCGGTTTTACCACTTCAAATTTCTTAAACCGTTACCGATTCTTTTCCCATTTCTGCTGTTGATTGTTTTGCAGCCAATCTCGTGTAGTTGGTGTAAACTTAAAATGCTATCTACGTGATATTTTTTTTATCAATTTATGAAGCTGTTTACCTCATAAAAGGACGGTTTATGTGGTTGTAGTTTCAAATGGAAACATTGGATACTGGGTTTGCCTGAATATTCACTGAATTGTTCATGATTCACAATGTTACATCTACTGGAAAATTGCAAGCATGTCACCTAACTCTGACAATAAAAATGACATTGTATAGTGTACTCAAGAGTGCAACCAGACGCGATCACGCAGCCTCTCTTCTCCAGCACCATACATTTCATCTACCTTTTCACCATCTCGAAAAAATTGAAAAGTAGGGGTGTATCGAATGTGTTGAGTTGTTTCTGGGCATTCATCAATATCTGCATAGACGAAGGAGAGCTTTGGAAAATTATTGCTCAATCTATGGAATGCAGGGAGGATATCACTGCACATGCGGCACCTGAAAAACCAGGAAACTAGATCATTCGTAATCTCCTGTTCTATATTTCAATTTCACACAACCACCTTACAAGTTACAACAATCAAGTAAGCCTAAATGGTAAAAGATGCTACCTGCTTTTGTGTTCATTTAACATCAGTTTCCATTATTATATCGATTCTTAATAACTTGTATAGTAATATAAATCAAACATATTCAGAGAAGAGATAAACATACCAAGAGGCGCCATAATTGATAACAGCCTGCAAAAAAAAAAATAATCAAACATAAGTCATATTAGAAATTGCAGAAAGATGAAGGGAAGAGATTGTTGGGAAATGGAAAGGGGTGGTTACGGAAGTTTTGGAGGATTTGATGTTGAAGAGGATGTGAGCGAGGTCATCGTCGGTGGAAGCAGTTTTGAAGTTGGAATGAGGGGTGAGAGGTAACCCTTCCTTGCTGCTGCTGGTGGTGATGCTACTTAAGCCCTTCTCCATTCTATGCCTACCGGTAATCAATCCCAATACAATCCTAGGGATGTATAAGTCAATTCAGTAACAGAATTCCAAGAAAGTATGAGTGATATCAAACCTAGTTGTCAGAACCGAACCAATAATCAAACCGGTTAGACTACTAGATCACTAGGTTATTAGTTCAACTAGTGGATCACAAGTTGAACCGGTCTCAAATAAAAATATAAAATCATCAAAATTAAAATTTAAAATACACGTCTTCATTAACACTTTAACAACAATCAAGTCTCAATTTCTAAAAATAACTAATAAAATAACTAATAGAAAAATAGACATCAAATTAGTTAGTACTACAATAGGCGAATAACTAATTCGCCGCGGATTTGTGCTCTGTTTAAGGGTTTGCCGCACCAATGAGTTCCTGCATGTACAAGACGATATTCGAATCGATACTTGCTTAAGCGAATTAGTGACTTAACCGATAGACTAATCCAAGTTGATTTGCTTAATAGGATCTTAATTTGACACAATAAAACTGCAAACATAACAATCCATAAATTATGTCCAAGGAGTTTGTGAGAAGCATCTTAAAACACTATTTAAAAAAAAATCAATCAATCACAGCACCTATTATCTAATAACACTATCTCTGACAAATTCTTCCCATTCCAATCTCTTGATTCACATAACCTATGAGCATCAATATTACCTATAAAATTACAAATACAATTCATCTAAACCTATTACAAATTAAATCAATCAGTTGTACATACAAATACAATTAGCATCAATACATTAAAACAGCAAAAATCCAGTATAAAAATTAAAAAGAATAACTAAAAAAATAAAAAACTGACCTACAGCAGAAGCAGAAACAGAGTCAGTGACGGTTTTCCAACTTGGAGTCGGTGCAGGTTGCGCCGTTGCAGAGCAGACCATCGGCGAGAGAGGGTAGAGCTTCCAAGAGGAGCAGAGGAGAGGTTGTAGAGGAGCCAACACGATGACGACGGAGGCAGCAGAGGCAGACGAGCACAAGGCTGAGGCAGAACAGGTGAGGCACGGCACAAACAAGCGGCCGGAAAGACAGAGACGGAGGTGGGAGAGGCGAACAAACACTGGCGGCGTGGGGACGAGGCGGAGGAGCCGGCGAGGAGAGTGTGTGAGTGAGATAGAGAGGTGAGAGTGTGTGAGTGAAGCTGTGATTCTTGGGAGATAGTGAGTTGAGGTTGGGGATGACCGGATGGTTTGGGGTGCCGTTGGGAAATTAGGTTTTTTTTTTTTTTTTCAAATTCATAAACCAAAATGGCGTCGGAATAAGAGAATTTTTCTAATCTTGCTTAAAAAACCCATTAAAATTCAATGTCAAAAATAAATTTTAAAAATAATTTTGTTATTATAAAATATGAGTTATTCTTGTCAAAATTTCAAAAAGATAGATACAATTTTTAATTTTTAATAGTTTACTGTTTATCTAAATTTTAAAAAAAAAAAATTTAACTTGATTGTAAAAATTAAACTAATAACTGATTTTCATAAAACCTGCAGTTAGAGGCTTAGAGCAATTTCAATGGATGAGTCTCTAACTCATTTTTTTTGATTCGCGAACTTTTATATCTTGGAGAAGAAAAAAGTTAAGTCCTTTTACATAGTTCGAAGAAAAAAAACTCAAAGATTTTTTGTATCTAATGGTAACTTGTCATATAGTAAATTATCTTTAAAATAAATAATTATATTAAATTATAATTAATTAAATAATTATATTAAATTATTATTAAATATTATATATATTCTTGCAAGGATATTCTTTTTGAACTATACGTCGACTCCTTGTTGATCTTGGTATGCTTGATAGTTTTAACTGGATCGGGAATATCCTTGTGAATTCGGACCCAAGCGTGGTACCTGCAAAAAGGACTCCAACGTCTAAGTCAGTAAAAGAATAATTTAAATAAAAAGCGTGTATACGATTGGGGATACTATTCCATAGTATGTTGTTATGAGACGAATTATTTGTGTGTTTTATCATTGACACTTTGCTCGTTTTATAGCTTGGTGTGGAATTCAACAGTTTGCTTCGTCCGAGATTTTGGTGACTGATTTCCTTCCGAGATTCTGGGGAGCGTTCTGTTGAGATAGAGCCGTTATGCCGAGGTATGACTCGATTTTATCCGAGATCTTAGGGGTACAGTACACAGCCCTAAGCTTGACATGATGTAATTTCAGCAAGTTAAGCTTTTTCTTAAAGTTATACCTCGGTATTTTGAGGTAGAATACTAAAGCCCCAAGCTCAACGTGCATTTCAAGCTTGGGTTAAAAAATAAATGGATTCAAAATATTAAAAATAAAAAAATAAAAAATGCTTTTTGAAAAAAGTTTTTGCTTTGTGAATTGGGCTATAATAAATTTGCGCTTAACTGTGATGGAGCCGGACCGTTTTGCATTGGGCGAGTAATTTTTGTTTTTCCAACTTCCCACTAGAATAGTGGGTTGTAATTAATTTCTGCCGTTTTGGAAAACACGAGACACAATGTAAACCCCGTTAAATTAGTAGATAATTAGTTAATAAATTAGTTTTTAATAAGGAAGATTAGAAATACGGATATTATTATCAAATTAGGATAGAGCTCATCGAAACGAGAATTTTGACACTAATTTCGAAGAAATCGGTCCAAGATTAGACCGAATGGGCCGAACCGGTTGAATCGGGCCCAAACCGGGCCGTCGGTCCTATCGGACAGACCTATTAAATGAACCCAAGAATTGCCTTCTCCCTCATTTCAGCAACACGAAGCTGAAAGCCTCCCAGGGAGAAGAAGAACGAAACACTCCCGAAACCTTACGGCAACCTTCCGATCCCCGTAACTTCTCCGTCCGAACTCCGATTGTCGTACCGTTTGCGGCCACGCGTCCACCACATTGGACTCTACATTTCTACCAGAACAATTTTACTAGTAACGTTTTCAATCACTCTCAGCCTCCTCTTCCCCTAATTTTTGAATTTCGAATAGGAATGTTGAATTTCTTTTATTTCTGATGTTTTAGGATCTAATTAGCTTGAGAAAAACGTTCACTCTTGCTTATGTGAAGCTTGGGTAAGGTGAGAATACGATAATTTTATTTTAATTTCATTGGATTTGAGCTTTGAGTATTAAATTGGATATATATGTGTTATAAATGTGTATTAGGTTGAAAGTAAATAATTGGAGCTTGAAATTGTGAATATTGGAACATGGAGAAAGCTGAGCTTAGAGTTTGTTGGATTTTGAGGGGCCGCCTTGGTTCTAAATAAATTGCTTTGGTCATTACGTGGAAATTGGCCAAGGTATGGTTTAGGCTTCTTGCATTTAATATATAATGTTCTGTGAAAATATAGGCTAGATGACCATAGGATAAGTTGAATTGCACGGAATGGTACAATGCTTAGTATATTTGATATTTATGATGAGATTTGACTGTGAAATAGAGCTTATTATTACGTGGACATTCTAATGAAATATGAATAATGAGATATGGGTAAGTTGATGATTTTATAGGTTATATGCATATTGATTGAAGGATTGATGGTTGTGTTGGTGTACGTATAATATTGATGGTTTGTGGTTGATAAATAGTGCAAAGTATTGTTGAGTTTTGTTATTGGCTTATGAGGTTGGATTTAGCAAGGTTAGTAAGGAATGGAATGGAAGTTTTGGAATGTAAATGAGTTTTAAAAGGTTTGTAAAGTTGGTTTTGGCCGAACTTTGGCAAGGCATAACTTGGCCTTCGGACCCTCAATTTTCTTCTAGCTTGTTTTGAAATGAAAATTGGGTTTGTGAGGTTTATGCTACTCGAAGAACAGATGAAAAATATTGTAAAACGAAGAAGTTATGGGGATTGAAAGGTTGCACCTATAAACTGTCCTATTTTTAACAGATTCCATACTACTACTGCATTGCTACTGCATCTGCCTTATTTTTTTAAAAGGACGTACGCCCACGCGTACGCGTGGAGTGGATTTTTGGCGATGCGTACGCGACGAGTCCCATGCGTGCACGTAAGGAGAAAACAAGCATGTCCACGCGTACGCGTGACCCACGCGCACGCATGACATGAAGTTTACATCCACGTGTACGCATGACAAGGGACGCGCGCGCGAGCTGTAGTTCTACATCACCACGCACATGCGTGAATCACGCGTACGCGTGGACCCTATTTCAGCAAACATGATTTTTAATGTTTTAAACTATATTTCAACTCTCTAAACCTCTATTTTCATTCCTTTAATCATGAATACTAGTATTACACCTGATAATCAAATGAAGCTAGGAGATGGGGATAATTTGGAGGTGAAGTAAAGCTGAAAAGTGATGAATTGATTTGGAAATGTTATAAATGATCATGTATGATACTTGGCTTGAATAATTTAATGATATGAGATACGAGGTTCCCTGGATAAAGTGTCGTGACTTGCCATCACGTGTACCACGTTGACAACTCGATACTCTGTTGACCCTACGACATAAGGGTGACCAGGCACTATAAATTCCCGGAATGTAACCCCCATTGAGCAATATTGATTATTTGAGAAAAAGCTATGCATAGACTATTGGGATGCACGCCGAGGGACAATCTAAGGTTTTTGGACTTGTCGGGTTGGCTGGATAATCGACAGATGAGCCTCATCAGCCATAGGACAGGCATGCATCATATGCATATTACGTCTGTGAATTGCTGACGGAGATGGAGGTATAGAGGAATGGCAGTATGAGACTTAGATTTAAGGTTAAGTTAAGTTGGGTTTATATACTCTTAGAAAACCACCTTTTATGGCTTCTGTTTAATACTTTAAGCTCTATAATCTGAGTGTCGGTGTTCTAGGATTGCCTTTGGCATTCCCAAGATCTTATATATTATGTGTGTGGCACCTTTACCATACTGAGGACCTCCGGTTCTCATTCCATACTATGTTGTTGTTTTCAGATGCAGGTCGTGAAGCATCTCACTAGACGTCTGGATACCTGAAGCAAAGTGGTTACTGGGTTATTTTGTTGTACAATGTTATATATATATGTACTCAACTCTTCTCTCCACATAACTTATTCTTTTTTATCCCTTTGGAGGTTTATGGAGAGGCAGGACTTTGTTTATGTACATTTGCGTTTTGGTTATGTATGTATATATGTGTAAATACTCTCCGGCCAGTCTTGACTTTGCAGATTGAGTTTGGAGCTTGTTATTTTGTATCTTTGGCACTCTATTCCTACTTTTATTATCTTATGTTTAATAGCTATAGTTTTCTTAGCACGCAAGTTTACACGTTCCTTGAGCGTTGTGCTTTTATTTCGCGATTTTATTTCCCCTATTCTTCAAGAATCATAGCATATCACAATCTTTCTCCTATTACATATATACATTTTATTTTAGAGGTCGTAATACCACACCACTTCTATTTTACGACTTAAGCGTAAAGCTTTGTGTAGTAGGGTGTTACACACAACTTCAGTTTGCAAAATTTGATAAGTGTGAGAAGACATATCTTCCAGAGGTTAGTCTTCTCTTCTTCTAACTGTCTTCTCATCTTCTTGTCTTCTCACTGTCCTCACTTTCTCACTGTTCCTCTCATTTCTCCCTCTCTGTTTATTTTCTGAAAAATGGCTAAAGAAAAAGAGAAAGAAAAGGTGAAAGTTGTCGAAGTAAATAAGGAGAACCCTTACCATTGTTTTATGTTGATGTAAAAACTCGTGCGTTGTCATACTGTAATCATGAGTCGGTTTGTGTTTTAGAAGCCCTAAAGTTTGGTAGGGGTGTTCTGGTGTTCGTATTGAATTTCTTCCCTATACCAGTGAGGAGATGGTTTGTGAGAGGAGAGGGGACTGGGGTTATTTTTACATGTATGTTCCTTGTTTGTCTGAGTTGCATGTGAGGTTTCCTTTTTCAGATTTTGAATGTAAGGTTTTGACTCAGCTGAACTGTGCTCCGTCACAGTTGCATCCAAATTCCTGGGCATTTTTGCGTGCGTTTGAATGTCTGATGAGTTTTCTGAAGTCTCCTCCTTATCTTAATGTTTTCTTTTCTTTGTTTCAATTGAAAGGGGTACGTAAAGGGCTTTGGGTGTTTCTGAGTAGCTTCCTGATGAGCGGATAATTTATACGCTTTTTGGCATTGTTTTTAGGTAGTTTTTAGCATCATTTAGTTAGTTTTTAGTACATTTTTATTAGTTTTTATGAAAAAATCACATTTTTGGACTTCACTATGAGTTTGTGTGTTTTTCTGTGATTTCAGGTATTTTCTGGCTGAAATTGAGGGACCTAAGCAAAAATCTGATTCAGAGGCTGAAAAAGGACTACAGATGTTGTTGGATTCTGACCTCCCTGCACTTGAAATGGATTTTCTGAAGTTTTAGAAGCCTAATTAGCTCACTCTTAATTGCGTTGGAAATTTGACATCTTGGGCTTTCCAAAAATGTATAATAGTATATACTTTGCCCAAGATTTGATGGCCCAAATTGGCGTCAAAACGCCGGTCAGAGACCCTTTTCTGGCGTTAAACGCCAGAACTGGCATAAAAGCTGGAGTTAAACGCCCAAACTGGCACCAGAGCTGGCGTTTAACTCCAAGAAAAATCTATGCACGTGAAAGCTTCAATGCTCAGCCCAAGCACACATCAAGTGGGCCCCGAAAGTGGATTTCTGCACTATCTACCTTAGTTACTCATTTTCTGTAAACCCTAGGCTACTAGTTCATTATAAATAGAACCTTTTACTATTGTATCTTTCATTTTCTGATTATCTTTGATCTTGGGATCAGTTCTTTGAACCCTTTTTGATTGTTTCATGTTATTTGGGAGGCATGGCCGTTCTTATGTATTTTCAACGGTGGAGTTTTGACGAACTGATTTGTATTGGTAAAGAAATTCAAAAATATAATCGCGTTGTAAGTATAGTTTCTAAACCAACGGAGAATCCTTTCATGCAAAAGTTTTGGTTGTCACAAGTAACAAAACCCAATAAAATTTATAACCGAAGTATTTAAACTTCGGGTCGTCTTCTCAAGGAATTGCAGGGAGGTGTGTTTATTATTGGTTATGGAAAACAATATTTTTGGGGTTTTGAAAGGTTTGAACATGAGAAATAAATTGCAGGAATTAATAAATCAATAGCTAAGAAAACTCTTGACAAGGTATGAAAATTAGAAGTCATATCCTAGTTATCCTTATCAATTGTGATGAGAATTGCTCGTTGCTTCCACTTAGTCAACCTCTAACTATGAAGGTGAGTCAAGTGAATAAATCAATATGAATCCTCAAGTCCTAGTCAATTTCCAAAGAAAGACTAGAGTTAGTGGAATTCAAGTCAATTAGCAACTTCCAATTATCAATCAATAAAAGAGTTTGATAACTCAAGAGTCTCTAATTACTCAACCAAAGCCAATAATATAGAAAGCTAAATAAAAATCATATATCTTAAATACCTCAAATTGAATTAAAAAAGATATCAAATGTAACATGAAAAAGTTTATAAATTAAATTGGGAAAATAAATAAAAGGAACATTGAACCTGGAAATTGAGAAGTAGAAATCATAATCCTAAAAGAAATCCTAAATCCTAATCCTAATCCTAAGAGAAAGGAGAGAGCCTCCCTCTCTAAAAACTACATCTTGTAGAACCTATGCACAATTACTCAAGAGGGGGGGTGAATTGAGTATTGCAACAACAATGAATCTTTTTACGAAAGTTAAAGACAATATACAAAAGTGTTATTGTACTAGTATTTTTCCAAGAGCTTAACTCAATTGCTAAGCATTTATAAGGAGCTTTTACTTTCCAATAGACACCAACTCAAATAAATTGATCAAGCTTTTCACCAATCGGACTTAAGCCACTCCTTAAGTACTTACGAAGCTACTTTTCGATCACAATTTATTTGCTCAAAGGTAAAAGACAATAATATTGAAGAGATGAGTTTGGAGAGATGCAAACGCTATTTAGAGTGGTTCGGCACAATCCTTGTCCTACGTCCACTTTCTTTCTCAATCGCAATTGAGAAGTTCCACTATTGCCAAGCTTCAAGGTGCTCGCGCAAAACCTTTTACAATCCGAGTCCTTAGTTTCTAACACCTCACGGTATATGATCACCACTCGTATACTAACCCACTCCACTTAGAGATACCTTCTCTAAGATTTGCCTTGAGTACTTAGTATACCTCTTTGGTATCGTCACCGACTATAGTGTTTATAACTCTTGACTCAACCTTGGAGATCACACTCCAATTTACAAGGTGTACAAGAAAACAATTCTCAAAGAATTGTTGAGATGAAATGAGTACTCTCTAGAAGAGTGTATGATTACAAGTTTAGCACTATTGAACCAATTGATATTGCTCTCTCAAATTGTGTATTATATCACTTTAAAAATGTGTAGAATGAAAGAATATGAACAAGATAGTTTCCAAATACTCAAAATTAGTGAAATAAGGCTTCAATCCATCTATTTATAGATTCCCCAAACCTTAGAAACGTTGGGGAATTAACAGGATGAAGCCTTTATGTCAAAACTAGCCGTTTTTTGTGTTTTTGAATTATTTGCATCGATGCATAACACTTTGCATCGATGCAAATGTGTCTTTGACGCTGAAATTTGAATTTTCAGCTAGGTTGCATCGATGCAAACATCTTTGCATCGATGCAACAAGTCGTTGCATGCTTTGCATCGATGCAAGATGAGTGTGCATCGATGCAAACCTTAAAGAATGGCTTAAAATCACTTCAAAATGCTTAGGATTGATCTCAAACTTGTTGGAGTCAATTCCTATGCTTTTGTACCTTTGAAAACAAGTTTTTAAACCATTTGGCTAGCATCGAATTGCAAGATGTGCATCAAAACATTTTGTGAGTGTGTGTTGAGAGATTTAGCAATTGGTTCTTAACAAGAAGTTACCTAAGTCCTAAGACACTATACTTGTCTTCAAATGTTGTGGACTTGAGTTTCTTGTTGTTGTTGTGTTGCTTTCAACTCTTCATTCCTCAACGTTGAATGTTGGTTGATCTTTCAATCATGCTTGTTCATTCAAGTTGTTTGTTGGTTTGTCTTTCATGTCGTTTGTTGGTTTGTCATTCATCAAAACCTATGAATACAAACTTCACATACAAGCAACATGATTTACACATCTAAACCTAAAATTATGTATTTTGAATGTTGTGTGAATTGTTTAATGAATGGATGGATTCCCCCACTTTATAGCCTCTAATCTGTGTTGTTTTAGACTTGGATTTGGACTGAAAATGGTCCAGAAATCGCTGGGGCCGACTTCTACAATTTTCTGCATGTTGGGTCTATCACGCGTTCGCGTGGGTCACGCGTCCGTGTCATCTGGAGTTTTTCTCTTCAATGCGTCCGCGTCAGTCACGCATCCGTGTCAGTTGTGTTTGGCGCTAGTCACGCGTCCGCATCGTTCACGCGTTCGCGTCGATGCCATTTGCGCAAGGCACGCGGTCGCGTCGTCCATGCGTTTGCGTCACTGCCAATTCTTTAAAAACTCTATTTTGTGCGTTCCTTCCATTTTTGCGTGTTTCCTTTCTGTCCTCTAAGCCATTCCTGCGCTATAAAGCCTGAAAATACTCAACATACAGATCACGACATCGAATGGTAATAAAGGATAATTAAATTTAACATTTTTAAGGCATAGGAAACATATTTTCACATATATCATAAAATAAGGAAGGAATTGTAAAACCATGCAATTCATATGAATAAGTGGGTGAAGATTTGATAAAATCACTGAATTGAGTGCAAGATAAACCATAAAATACTGGTTTATCAACCTCCCCACACTTAAACATTAGCATGTCCTCATGCTAAGCTCAAGAGAACTAAAAGAGTGAAGGGGAATGGTAGAATGTATGAAATGCAACCTATCTATATGAATGCAACTACATGCAAAAATGATTCTACTTACTTGGTGAAAAAGTAAATAAATCTTTCAAGAACAAATGTGAACTGGATTTCACTAATTCAAATCACAAAATAAAGTACAAGTAAACTTGCAGATGAAAATATCTCATGAAAGCCGGGAACAAAGAATCGAGCATCGAACCCTCACTAGAAGTGATTGCACTTTAATCGCTCAGGTGTTTAAGGTTCGATCTCTCAATTCTCTACTAATCTTGCTTTCTAAGACTTGCTCTTCTCATACCAATCAAAGAAAGTTTAATGCACAAATACACATATCAAGAGGTCTTTTAAGGGTTGTAATGGGGTTAGGGTCAAGGTAGGATTGTATTTGGCCAAGTGGACTAAAATCTGAATCCTTAATTAACTTAAACTTTTCCCACCTAACTTAAGACAATCCATGTAATCACAATACAAGATCTAACTGCCCATTAACTATGTTTACCACATATTCATGCATCCCAAATTTAAGTACAACTCATATGCATTGATATTATTACTTTAACTTTGGGCATTTTGTCCCCTTTTTGTTTATTTGATCTTTTTCTTTTCTTTTCTTTTTTTCTCTTTTTATTATTTTTTTCTTATTCTATTTTTCTTTTCTTAATCTATTTTTTTCCTTTTTCAATGCATATGATTAAGGTATTGAATGCATAAATATGTTCTTAACATTTTTCACATTTTCACACAAAGTCTAACATACTCAATTCCCAAACCAAACGTTTCCAAACCCACTTTCCCCACACTTAATTCATAAGCACCTTCACTAGTCTAAGCTAATCAAGGATTCAAATTAAGGATATTATTGTTTTTCGTTTAGAGTTAATGATGTGCTAAAGTAAAGAATAAAAGGGGTAAAATAGGCTCAAATTAGTTTGCAAAGGATAATGAAAGGTTAAGGTCATATGGGTATGTAAGCTTAGTGAAACAAAGCCTCAATCACATAAGTGCATGCATACATCAAATAATGGACATATAGAATTAAGCAAGACAAAGATCACAATTTTAGAGAGAACAGCACACACCAAAAATAAAATATTGGTTGATAAAATGCAACCAATCAAGTAGGCTCAAAAATCTAACTGGTTTTGTGTGTTCGAGCTCTAAACCATGTTCCAAAATAATATTTCTTCAAACAAGTTTAACAGAAAATTTTAATTCAAATTAGTGAAATGCTATAAAAAGTTTCTTGAAAAAGAAAATATTACTTCAACCAAGTAGTAGCTAAATGCACAAAATCAAACAAATATGCAAACAAACATGCAAATGCAACAATTAACAAGGAAAATAAAGACTTGGTGTTTGGTGCACGAAATTGTGATCTCAATGGCGCCAACAACTTGGTACGCACAATTGTAATATCACTCTTTTTCACAACTTCGCACAACTAACCAGCAAGTGCACTGGGTCGTCCAAGTAATAAACCTTACGTGAGTAAGGATCGATCCCACGGAGATTGTTGGCTTGAAGCAAGCTATGTTCACCTTGTAAATCTCAGTCAGGCGGATTCAAATGGCTATGGAATTTTAATAATTAAAAGATAAATAAACAGAAAATAAAGATAGAGATACTTATGTAAATCATTGGTGGGAATTTTAGATAAGTGTATGGAGATGCTTTATCCCTCTTGAATCTCTGCTTTCCTACTGCCTTCATCCAATCCTTCATACTCCTTTCTATGCCAAGCTGTATGTAGGGCGTCACCGTTATCAATGGCTACTTCCCATCCTCTTAGTGAAAAAGGTCCTCTACGGTTTCCCGCATGGCTAATCAGCTGTTGGTTCTCGATCATGTAGGAATAGGATTTACTATCCTTTTGCGTCTGTCACCATGCCCTACAGTCGCGAGTTTGAAGCTTGTCACAGTCATCCCATCCCAGATCCTACTTGGAATACCACAGACAAGGTTTAGACTTTTCGGATCTCAAGAATGCCGCCAATAGATTCTAGCTTATACCACGAAGACTCTGATCTCACGGAATGGAAGGCTCTATTGTCAGGAGAGGCAAACATGCATCGTGGACCAGGAATCCAAGAGATACACACTCTAGCTTTCGCAGGTAGAATGGAAGTGTTTGTCAGGCACGTGTTCATAAGTGAGAATGGTGATGAGTGTCACAGATCATCACATCCTTCAGGTTGAAGTGCGAATGAATATCTTAGAATAAGAATAAGCATGAATTGAATAAAAACAGTAGTAATTGCATTAATACTCGAGGAACAGCAGAGCTCCACACCCTTAATCTATGGTGTGTAGAAACTCCACCGTTGAAAATACATAAGTACAAGGTCTAGGTATGGCCGTGAGGCCAGCCCCCAAAACATGATCAAAGGATCAAAAGATAATCCAAATATGTCTAATACAATAGTAAAAAGTTTTATTTATACTAAACTAGTTACTAGGGTTACAGAAATGAGTAAATGATGCAGAAATCCACTTCCGGACCCACTTGGTGTGTGCTTGGGCTGAGTATTAAAGCTTTCACATGTAGAGGTCTTTCTTGGAGTTAAATGCCAGTTTGCAACTTGTTTCTGGCGTTTAACTCTGCTTTGTAACTTGTTTCTGGCGTTTAACTTCAGAATAGGGCAGAGAATGGGCGTTTGAACACCAGTTTGCGTCGTCAAAACTTGAGCAAAGTATGAACTATTATATATTTCTGGAAAGCTTTGGATGTCTACTTTCAACGCAATTGAGAGCGCTCCATTTAAAGTTTTGTAACTCCAAAAAACCACTTCGAGTGCAGGGAGGTCAGAATCCAACAGCATCTGCAGTCCTTTTTCAGCTTCTGAATCAGATTTGTGCTCAGGTCCCTTAATTTCAGCTAGAAAATAGCTGAAATCACAGAAAAACACACAAACTCGTAGTAAAGTCCAGAAATATGAATTTTGCATAAAAACTAATAAAAACATCCCAAAAAGTATCTAGATCTTACTAAAAACAATGCCAAAAAGCGTATAAATTATCTGCTCATCAGTGTTGAAATAGGAAATGGCTAACCCATGGAAGTCGGTATCGACCTCTTCACACTTAAAGACTGCACCGTCCTCGGTGCATGCTTGGATGTGCAAGTGGACGAGTTGCTCCAACTGATACTTTTCTCTCCAAAGAATGTGCAGATGGACTTGTTTGTCTCCATATTAAGAAGTTTTTCCTGTTTCCCTTTCTCGGTGGCCATCTTGAAAGAAAAGGAAAAGAAGAAAAGTAACCTAAAAATAAGGATAGGAAACAAATAAAATATGGGTGGATTAATGCCAAATAATGAGGGTCTCAATTACATGGTAGCTACAACATGCAAGTGAGGAAACACTATAAGCACATGGCATATCAATGGTGCAGAATTTGCAACAAAGGAGAAGAGACAGTAGATAGTGAAAGACAATATAGATTCATGTCAATGCAAAAGGAATACAGGTATCATAAAAGATTGGCATTGACAGATAATTAATATCATCCAACAGTGTAATACAAGTCACTAAGCACCAAAATAGTACCAAAAAAGATACAACAGTGGAATAAGAGCATTTAGCACCAATGGTAAAATAACAACTTAGAGAAGAAAATAAGAATATGCACAAAATTAAAATGCAATGAATGAAAGTATGCAAATAAATTAAATAAAATAGAATGGAAGTGAAGAAGGATGAGAAGTTAAAGAGAGGAAGAAGAAGTAAGGAAGAAAGGAGGAGGAAAAAAGAAAAGATAGAAGAAATTAGGATTAGAAAAGAAAAGATAGGATAAGTGGCGCTGATCTGGATAAGATGTGCGGCGCAGTTGACGCGGACGCGTGGGTCACGCGTTCGCGTGATTGGCGATATTTTCAAGTGACTCGAACGTGTGAGTCACGCGTTCGCGTGACTTGATTTGTGCTAGTGGCGCGAGAGCAGCCTCGCGTTCGCGCAACTCTCTGTCTCCAACGCATATGGCCAAAATTCAGGGTGACGCATGCACGTGGGTGACGCGCACGCGTGAATGGCCTTTCTTTTAAAATGACGCGGACGCGTGGGGCACGCATTCGCGTGGTAGGACTTGTGCTTCTAGCATGGTTCCAGCCCCATTCCATCATAACTCTCTGCCATACACCTTTTTACGTCTATTTTGCAGGTCACGCGTGCGCGTGGGTGACGCAATCGCGTGAATGGCCATATTTTACAAACGACGTGAACGCGTCAGCGATGCGGTCAGGTAGGCATATTTGTGCCTAAGGCACGCCTCCAGCCACGCTTTCGCGTGACTTTCTGTTCAATTCTCTTTTCTTCAGAACACACCTATGACATGGACGCGTCAGCGACACTGGCGCGTCGTGTGCTTCCCTTTTTTTATGCAGAATGCAAATGCAAATGCAGGTGAATATGCAGAAATTATGGATGAACACTTAAGAAAAAAATAGAATAAAATGAAAATAAGAATAAAACAAAATTAAATAAAACTAAGAATGAAAAAGAACAAGTATACCATGGTGGGTTGTCTCCCACCTAGCACTTTTAGTTAAAGTCCTTAAGTTGGACATTTGGTGAGCTCCTTGTCATGGTGGCTTGTTCTTGTACTGATCCTTGAATCCCCACCAATGTTTGTAATTCCAATGGCCTCCAGGATCCCAAACTAGGTGCAAAGAGCCTTCAAGCAAGTTAAAGCAAGTGACAAAGCTCCAAGAGTGTTGATTGCTAGAATGAATTCCAGGGTCCCAAACTTTGCTATTGCACCCGTCTTCTTGTTGATCATCATGATTCCATCCGGGTGGCACGCAATTAAAATTCTCACTGAGATATCCAAATAGCTTCCTAGACCCATTCAATTGAGAATTGTACCAACTTTTCTATTTCAATTTGGAGCATGCAACCATATTGAACCTTGCTTGACAACTCCAACCACTAACCATTTTTCTCTTGCTCTTAATGCCACAAAGAGATCTAAGTTGACCATCCGTCTCTAGAAGCCCATATTCAAGTGGGAAAGTAAAGGTTAAGGATAAGAGTTTTACCCACTTGAATGTTTTATTGGACGGTAATGGCTTTGGGAGAGTTGTTTCTAATGATCTTGCAAGCTCCACTCCCTTGTGCTCTTCCTTGACAACTTCCAACTCTTTGCAAGCTTTTTCGATATCAACCTCTTCCTCTTGGTATCTTTCTTCTAATTTGATCTCTTCTTCATTATTCACCAAGAGCATGGGAGGTTGTGCTTCTTCTTCTTTAAACTCCATATCAAGTCCAATGGAAGTGGATTCAAATGTAGATAAGAATTCATCAATGATTGAATCCATCTCTTGATCATCCCCTTCAAAGTCTTCAACCATGATATGCCTTGGAGGTTGTACACCCTCCTCAACATCAATTTTAAACATCTTTGAAGGAGGCTCTATAACTTGAGTTTCCCATGGAGATTCCACATCTCCTAAGTCTTCAACCACTTCTTTATCTTCAACGATTACGGTTTCTTCTAATTGTTCTAATACAAAGTCATGCTGGTCATTGTCCACTGGAGTTTCTAGCTCCTCCTTCATTCTGCGTTCTTGAGTAGATTCTTCACATGAAGCCATGGGGGTTCCTTGAGTGTCCGAACGTCGGGAGTCTAGTCGAATTATCGCTTGGCCCAATTGTTGAATGGTTGCATTGAGTCGATCCACTATCTCCTTGAAACGATCCTTTGACTCTTGTTCCGCTTGGATAGCATAATTAGGATCATATGGCTCATAGGGTGGTTGGCATGATGGATATGGGTTAGGGTCATACTGAGGTGTTTGGTGGTAAGGGGCTTGTGAGTATGGTGGTTCAAAATTACGTGGAGGAGGGGGTTCATAGGTATTTTGTGGTGGGTGTTGATTGTCACGAAGAGGTCCACCATAACCATTATCTTGGTGCGCATCATAGAATGGTTGTTGATAGTGCCTTGGAGGTGGTTGTTGCCAAGAGGGTTGATCAAATCCTTGTGGCTCCTCGCATCTTTGATTGTCGCATCCATGACCCAAGCTTTCATTGTAATCTCCTCTTCCTGTAACATGATTGTAACCAAACTCATAGCCAAAGGGGTGAGAATTCATAATAGCAAGAGAAATAAAAACTAATAAAAATTAATCAAAATAAACTCCTAAAACTAGAAACACTGACAACAATATAAGATAAAAATTTGAAAAATGTTTAAATTTTGAAAAGGTTTGATTTTTAAAATTTTAAATTTAAAATTTGAAATTTGAATTTTGAATTTTGGAATTTAAATATTGAAATTTGAAATTTGATTTTTGAAATAAGATAAGATAAGATTTTGAAAAAGATATGATTTTTGAAAAATATTTGAATTTTGAAATTTAAAACTAAGATATGATAAGATAAAAATTTTAAAATAAAAATCTGAATTTTTTTGTAATTTTCGAAAAAAATTAATTAAAATAAAGAGAAAATATATTTTTTAATTTAATGACGAAAGAGAAAAATAATAAAATGACACCAAACTTAAAATTTTTAGATCAAAGCATAGAAAACAAACAAGAAAAATATTTACAATAACCAATAATAAGGCACACGTTTGTAATTCCCCGGCAACGGCGCCATTTTTGACGAACTGATTTCTATTGGTAAAGAAATTCACAAATATAATCGTGTTGTAAGTATAGTTTCTAAACCAACGGAGAATCCTTTCGTGCAAAAGTTTTGGTTGTCACAAGTAACAAAATCCTATAAAATTTATAATCAAAGTATTTAAACTTCGGATCGTCTTCGCAAGGAATTGCTGGGAGGTGTGTTTTATTATTGGTTATGGAAAACAGTATTTTTGGGTTTTTGAAAGGTTTGAACAGGAGAAATAAATTGTAGGAATTAATAAATCAATAGCTAAGAAAACTCTTGGCAAGGTATGAAAATTAGAAGTCCTATCCTAGTTATCCTTATCAAATGTGATGAGAATTGCTCGTTGCTCCCACTTAGTCAACCTCTAACTATGAAGGTGAGTCAAGTGAATAAATCAATATGAATCCTCAAGTCCTAGTCAATTCCCAAAGAAAGACTAGAGTTAGTGGAATTCAAGTCAATTAGCAACTTCCAATTATCAATCAACAAAATAGTTTGATAACTCAAGAGTCTCTAATTACTCAACCAAAGCCAAGAATATAGAAAGCTAAATAAAAATTATATATCTGAAATACCTCAAATTGAATTAATAAAGATATCAAATGTAACATGGAAAAGTTCATAAATTAAATTGGGAAAATAAATAAAAGGAACATTGAACCTGGAAATTGAGAAGTAGAAATCCTAATCCTAAATGAAATCCTAAATCCTAATCCTAATCCTAAGAGAGAGGAGAGAGCCTCCCTCTCTAAAAACTACATCTAAACCTAAAATTATGTATTTTGAATGTTGTGTGAATTGTTTAATGAATGGATGGATTCCCCCACTTTATAGCCTCTAATATGTGTTTTATGGGCTTAGATCTGGACTGAAAAGGGTCCAGAAATCGTTGTGGCTGACTTCTGCAATTTTCTGCAAGTGGGGACCATCACGCGTTCTTGTGGGTCACGCATCCACATCATCTAGAGTTTTTCCCTTCCACGCGTCCGCGTTAGTCACGCGTCCGCGTCATTTGGGTTTCGCGCTAGTCACGTGTCCGCGTCGTTCACGCGTTCACGTCGATGCCATTTGCGCAAGGCACGCGGTTGCTTCGTCCATGCGTTCGCGTCGCTGCCAATTCTTCAAAAACTCTATTTTGTGCGTTCCTTCCATTTTTGCGTGTTTCGTTTCTGTCCTCTAAGCCATTTCTGCCCTATAAAGCTTGAAAATACTCAACACTCAGATCACGACATCGAATGGTAATAAAGGATAATTAAATTTAACATTTTTAAGGCATAGGAAACATATTTTCACATATATCATAAAATAAGGAAGTAATTATAAATCCATGCAATTCATATAAATAAGTGGGTAAAGATTTGATAAAATCATTCAATTGAGCGCAAGATAAACCATAAAATAGTGGTTTATCAAGTTTCTACACATCATAAATTAAGGTGTGGAGCTCTGATGTTTCTCATGAATTATTGCAATTACTACTATTTTCTATTCCATTCAAGCTTATTCTTGTTCTAAGATATCTATTCGCACATCAACATGATGAATGTGATAATCAAGTAACACTCATCACCATTCTCACTTATGAATGCGTGCCTGACAACCACTTCCGTTCTCCTGAAAACAAGCTTGAATGCATATCTCTTGGCCTCCTAGTCCACGGCGCATGGTTGCCTCTGCTGACAACAGAGCCTTCAATTCCGTGTGATCAGAGTCTTCGTGGTATAAACTAGAATCAATTGGCAGCATTCTTGAGATACGAAAAGTTTAAACCTTGTCTGTGGTATTCCGAGTAGGATCTGGGATGGGATGACTGTGACGAGCTTCAAACTTGTGAGTGCTGGGTGCAGTGACAGTGTCAAAAGGATCATTGGATCTTATTCCGACACGATTGAGAACCAACAGATGATTAGCCTTACGTAACCCATAGCCGGACCATTTTCACTGAGAGGATGGATGGTAGCCATTGACAACGGTGATCCCCCAACATACAGCTTGCGATGGAAAGGAGTACGCATGACTGGATGAAAGCAGTAGGAAAGTAGGGATTCAGAAGGAACAAAGCATCTCCATATGCTTATCTGAAATTCCCACCAATGAATTACATAAGTATCTCTATCTTATTTTATGTCTTATTCATCTTTTAATTATCAAAACCCCATAACCAATTGAATCTGCCTGACTGAGATTACAAGATGACCATAGCTTGCTTCAAGCTGACAATCTCCGTGGGATCGACCTTTACTCACGTAAGGTATTACTTGGATGACCTAGTGCACTTGCTGGTCAACTGCAAGGAGTTGTGAGAGAAGTGTGAACTCACGATTTCGTGTTCCACTTCTCTGGCCGCTCTCTCTTCTTATTGTATAAATCTTCCTTTAAAAAACTTTAAATCAATATTTGTAAAGGTTCGCTCTTTGGAGTCTGAATATCCTTTTTATTTAGATAACGAGCTGATAGAAAAATTTCCTTTGTACTGGTGTTCGGAACCGTTGCAAATCCTCGAAGCTAGTGAGAGAAGTGAGGAAGAGGACTATTTGTTAGATTTTTTAATTGAAAATTTTGCTGCTGTGGAATGTTTGTCTATTCCTGATTTATTGAATGTTTGTCTATTTCCTTTGTACTTCTGGGGCTGCTAAAGAGACAGATAGGGATGATGCTTTTTCTGCTGCTCAGCCTCCTCCTTCTCTAAAAAGGAGAAAGACTGAGTCAAAAAAGTCCATGGAAGTGATCTCCGAAGGTGACCAAAGTGTTGCTGTGAAGTCTATTTTTGAAAGGCAACGAAGATTGCATGGTTTTATTCCTGAGGCAAAATCGCATTCTCTGTGGAGCGATCAATTTCCAATTTCTGAGCTTGCGGATAGTGTATCCCAATATCCTGGAGATATGGGTCTCACACGTCGGACTGGAGACGACGGGATGGGCAGGTTTATTCAGGTTGGATTTTCTCTTTACTCCCTTTTTTCATCCCTGTAAGGTTTTTTTGATCGGTTTTGTTGTTGTCTCTGTAGATTGTTGCTTCTCGACTGTTGTGTTGGTCGTACTACTGAGTTTAGGTTTTTTTTAGGTTCAGAGCAATAGGTAGTGGTAGAAAAGGCGTCGCCTCTTGAGCGTTTGCTAAAAGAAAGGGAAGAGGTTGTCGTTGACATGACCACGAAGATGAAGGAGAAGGAGGATGAAGTTGGCTGCCTCCAAGATCAAATTAGATTGCTACAAGCTGTAGTTAAGGAGAATGATAAGACCAAGGGTGAAATGACTGCTCGTCTTAACAAGCTTGAGGAGGAGAAGATGGATATGTTCATGGCTGGGTTTGATCGTGCCGTCAGCCAAGTCACATTGTTTTCTCTAAACTTTGATGTACGAAAACTCAATGTGGCAAAAATTATTGTTAATGGTGAACTTGCTGATGATGAGGCTGGCGAGGAGCAGGCTGAGAGCATTCTTCCTCCTTTTTAGAAAACATTTATACTTTTAATTGTGTTTGTATCTAGTTTCCGGTTTGATCAGAATATGTTGGATTTGTGTTGCCCGACTATTTTGGTGTCAGCTTTAACTGCTTATGATATTTTATGAAAACTCTTATGTAGATGAATGTTAATTCTAGATTTTGTTTGCTAGTTAGATAATAGATGTTGATTTTGGTAATAGTTTTGGATATTGTTTATCTTTGTTTGATGATATTTTGAATTGGCAGTTTTGACTTATGTGGTCGGTTCGATTTATTAGATGGTTGTGATTTCCAACGCTGATTTGTCAATTTGACTGATATGCGTGTAATATTGCTTGAAGTATAGATAGTTGAGCATTGATGACTTGCATCATTTACCTCTTTTTCTTATTTAAAGGGACCATAAAAGGAGCATAATCTCATTGAATCAATGCAATTTCTTGACCCAAATGATAAATATTATGGTACATTGCTTTGAAATGGGTTTGTGTTGAATTTCAGGTGAAAAGAACAGCAAAAAGGGAAGGAAACAACAAATAAGGCTGGGCGTGTGAAGCTGGACGTGCCACCTGGAACAAACGCCATGAAATTGTATGGGCGTGGCACGCCAGCAACAAGGCGTGGCACGCCAGCATCAGGGCGTGGCACGCCAGTTACAATTTCTAGAGAAGAGTTCTTAAAACTTTAACAAGGGCGTGGCACGCTAGTTACATTTTCCAGAGAGCAAGATTGAAGGCCACAAAGGGGGCGTGGCAAGCCAGGCTAGGTGTGGCACGCCAACCCCATCATACACCAAGGGCGTGCCACTTGAACTTGTGGGCGTGGCACGCCAGTTCACCAATCCAGAAGGGGACACACACTAGGCGTGCCACTTAGTATCGAAGGCGTGGCACGCCAACTCTAACCTAACACTTGGGCGTGCTACTTGAGGACCTAGGCGTGGCAGGCCATGCTTGAAGGAATCACATCAATATGGGTGGTGAGCGAAATTGTTACTCATGCTTAAATTGTTGTTCGAAATTGATTGTCCTTGGTGATGGCGCCAAAAACTTGGTGCGCAATACCATGGTCCAAATATAACTTCACAACTTCATACAACTAACCAGTAAATGTACTGGGTCGTCCAAGTAATAAACCTTACATGAGTAAGGGTCGATCCCACAAAGATTGTTGGTATGAAGCAAGCTATGGTCATCTTGTAAATCCCAGTTAGGCGGATTCAAATATGATTGGATTAGATATTCAAAAGATAAATAAAATAAACAGGAAATAAAGATAAAGTTACTCATGTAATTCAATGTGGGAATTTCAGATAGGTGCATAGAGGTGCTGTGTTCCTTCCGAATCTCTACTTTCTTATTACGTTCATCCAAGCCTTCTTACTCCTTTCCATGGCAAGCTGTATGTAGGGCATCACCGTTATCAATGGCTACATCCCATCCTCTCAGTGAAAATGGTCCAAATGCTCTGTCACAGCACGGCTAATCATCTATCGGTTCTCAATCAAGTTGGAATAGAATCCCGTGATTCTTTTGCGTCTGTCACTAACTCCCAGCCTTCAAGAGTTTGAAGCTCGTCACAGTCATTCAATCCCGGAATCCTACTCGGAATTCCACAGACAAGGTTAGACTTTCCGGATTCCCATGAATGCCGCCATCAATTCTAGCTTATACCACGAAGATTCTGATTAAAGAATCCAAGAGATATGCGCCCGGTCTAAGGTAGAACGGAAGTAGTTGTCAATCACACGCGTTCATAGGTGAGAATGATGATGAGTGTCACGGATCATCACATTCATCAAGTTGAAGTGCAACGAATATCTTAGAATAGGAATAAATCGAATTGGATAGAAAATAGTAGTAATTGCATTGAAACTTGAGGTACAGCAAAGCTCCACACCCTTAATCTATGGTGTGTAGAAACTCCACCGTTGAAAATACATAAGTGAAAGGTCCAGGCATGGTCGAATGGCCAGCCCCCATAACATGATCAATAGTCTCCTTAGATGAATAATAAAATAAAACTGAGACCAAAGATGTCTAATACAATAGTAAATTATCCTATTTATACTAGACTAGTTACTAGGGTTTATAGGAGTAAGTAATTGATGCATAAATCCACTTTCGGGGCCCACTTGGTGTATGTTTGGGCTGAGCTTGATCTATCCACGAGCTGAGGCTTCTCTTGGAGTTGAACGCCAAGTTATAACGTGTTTTGGGCGTTCAACTCCGGTTCGTGACGTGTTTTGGCATTTGACTCCAGACAGCAACATGGAACTGGCATTGAGCGCCAGTTTACGTTGTCAAATCACGAATGAAGTATGAACTACTATATATTGCTGGAAAGCTCTAGATGTCTACTTTCCAAAGCCGTTAAGATCACGCCATTTGGAGTTCTGTAGCTCCAGAAAATCCATTTCGAGTGCAGGGAGGTCAGATTCCAACAGCATCAGCAGTCCTTTGTCAGCCTCCTATCAGAGTTTTGCTCAGGTCCCTCAATTTCAGCCAAAAAATATCTGAAATCATAGAAAAACACACAAACTCATAGTAAAGTCCAGAAATGTGAATTTAGCATAAAAACTAATGAAAACATCCCTAAAAGTAACTAGATCATATTAAAAACTACCTAAAAACATTGCCAAAAAGCGTTTAAATGATCCGCTCATCACAACACCAAACTTAAATTGTTGCTTGTCCCCAAGCAACTGAAAATCAATTAGGATAAAAAGAAGAGAATATACTATAAATTCCAAAATATCAATGAATATTAATTCTAATTAGATGAGTGGGACTTGTAGCTTTTTGCCTTTGAACAGTTTTGGCATCTCACTTTTTCCTTTGAAGTTTAGAATGATTGGCTTCTCTAGGAACATAGAATTTCAGATAGTGTTATTGATTCTACTAGTTAAGTATGTTGATTCTTGAACACAGCTACTTTTATGAGTCTTGGCCGTGGCCCTAAGCATTTTGTTTTCCAATATTACCACCGGATACATAAATGCCACAGACACATGACTGGGTGAACCTTTTCAGATTATGACTCAGCTTTGCGAGAGTCCCCAGTTAGAGGTGTCCAGAGCTCTTAAGCACACTTTTTTTGCTTTGGATCACGACTTTAACTACTCAGTCTCAAGCTTTTCACTTGGACCTGCATGACACAAGCACATGGTTAGGGACAGCTTGATTTAGCTGCTTAGACCCAGATTTTATTTCCTTGGGCCCTCCTATCCATTGATGCTCAAAGCCTTGGATCCTTTTTACCCTTGCCTTTTGGTTTTAAGGGCTATAAGCTTTTTCTGCTTGCTTTTTCTTTTTCTTTCTATTTTTTTTGCCAATAATTTTTTTTCGCAAGATTTTGTTTTTTTCACTGCTTTTTCTTGCTTCAAGAATCAATTTCATGATTTTTCAGATCGTCAATAACATTTCTCTTTGTTCATCATTATTTCAAGAGCCAACAATTTTAACATTCATAAACAACAAGATAAAAAATATGCACTGTTCAAGCATTCATTCAGAAAACAAAGAGTATTGTCACCACATCAATATAATTAAACTAAATTCAAGGATAATTTCGAAATTTATGTACTTCTTGTTCTTTTGAATTAAAACATATTTCAATTAAGAGAGGTGAAGGATTTATGGAATTTATTCGTAGCTTTAAGACATAGTTACTACATACTAATGATCATGAAGTAGAGACACAAAACATAAATAGACATGAAGCATAAAAATTGAAAAACAGAAAGATAAGAACAAGGAATGAGTCCACCTTAGTGGCGTCTTCTTCTTGAAGGACCAACAATGTCCTTAAGCTCTTCTATGTCCCTTCCTTGCCTTTGTTGCTCCTCCCTCATTGCTCTTTGATCTTCTCTTATTTCATGGAGAATGATGGAGTGCTCTTGATGTTCCACCCTTAATTGTTCCACATTGTAACTCAAATCTTCTAAGGAAGTGTTGAGTTGTTCCCAATAGTTGTTGGGAGGAAAGTGCATCCCTTGAGGCATCTCCGAGATTTCTTGGTGATGAGCTTCCTCATGCGTCCCTTGGGCTCCATGAGTGGGCTCTCTTGTTTGCTCCATCCTTTTCTTAGTGATGGGCTTGTCCTCCTCAATGAGGATGTCTCTTTCTATGATAACTCCAGTTGAGTAACATAGATGGCAAATAAGATGAGGAAAAGCTAGCCTTGCCAAAGTAGAGGACTTATCGGCTATTTTGTAGAATTCATGGGAGATGACTTCATGAACTTCTACTTCCTCTCCAATCATGATGCTATGAATCATGATGGCCCGATCCATAGTAACTTCAGATCGGTTTCTAGTGGGGATGATGGAGCGTTGAATGAACTCTAACCATCCTCTAGCCATAGGCTTGAGGTCCAGTCTTCTTAGTTGAATCGGCTTGCCTTTGGAGTCTCTTTTCCATTGAGCTCCTTCCACACATATGTCCATAAGGACTTGGTCCAACCTTTGATTAAATTTGACCCTTCTAGTGTAGGGGCGTTCATCTCCTTGCATCATGGGCAAGTTGAATGCCAACCTCACATTTTTCAGACTAAAATCTAAGTATTTCCCCAGAACCATTGTAAGATAATTCTTTGGACTCGGGTTCACACTTTGATCATGGTTCCTAGTGATCCATGCATTGGCATAGAACTCTTGAACCATTAAGATTCCGACTTGTTGAATGGCGTTGGTTAGAACTTCCCAACCTCTTCTTCGGATCTCATGTCGGATCTCTGGAAACTCATTTTTCTTGAGCTTGAAAGGGACCTCAGGGATCACCTTCTTCTTGGCCACAACATCATAGAAGTGGTCTTGATGGGCTTTGGAGATGAATCTTTCCATCTCCCATGACACGGAGGTGGAAGCTTTTGTCTTCCCTTTCCCTTTTCTAGAGGATTCTCCGGTCTTAGGTGCCATTAATGGTAATGGAAAAACAAAAAACTTATGCTTTTACCACACCAAACTTAAAATATTGCTCGCCCTCGAGCAAGAAAAGAAAGAAAAGAAGAGGAAGAAGAAGAAAATATGGAAGAGAAGGGGAGGTGTAGGTTTCGGCCAAGGTATAGAAGAGGGGGTTGTGTTGTGTGAAAATGAAGTAGAATGGAGGGGTACATATAGGGAGGGGGAGAGGGTAGGTTCGGCCATTTAGGGTGGGTTTGGATGGGAAAGATTTTTGAATTTTGAAGGTAGGTGGGGTTTATGGGGAAGAGTGGATGGATGTGAGTGGTGAAGGGGGTAATTGGGAAGAGTGATTGAGGTGATTGGTGAAGGGTTTTGGGGAAGAGTGTTTTTTGGAAAGAGAGAATGAATGTTGAGAAGAGGGGAGAATATGTTAGGTGGGGATCCTGTGGGGTCCACAGATCCTGAGATGATCCTGTGGGGTCCACAGATCCTGAGTTGTCAAGGATTTACATCCCTGCACCAATTAGGCATGTAAAATGCCTTAGCATACCATTCTGGCGTTTAAACGCCGAAGTGGTGCACGTTCTGGGCGTTCAACGCCCATGTGTAGCATGTTTCTGGCGTTGAACGCCAGTTCCATGCTTGTTACTGGCGTTCAGCGCCAGCTTTCCTCAGGGCACATTTCTTGCGTCCAAACGCCAGGATGTTGCTTGTTTCTGGCGTTCAGTGCCAGATCCATGCTCTGTTCTGGCATTGAACGCCAGCCAGATGCACCTTACTGGCGTTTAAACGCCAGTAAGTCCTTCCTCCAAGGTGTGATTTTTTCTCTGCTGTTTTTGATTCTGTTTTTAATTTTTGTATTTTTTTCGTGACTCCACATGATCATGTACCTAATAAAACATAAAAGAATCAATAAAATAAAAATAAAATTAGATAAATAAAAATTGGGTTGCCTCCCAACAAGCGCTCTTTTAATGTCACTAGCTTGACAGTGAGCTCTCATGGAGCTTTAGAGAAGTTCAGAGCATGATGAAGGTCTCCCAACACCAAACTGTGAGTTTGAATGTGGGGTCTTCTCAACACCAAAATTAAAGTTTGGTTGTGGCCCCCCAACACCAAACTTAGATTTTGATTCTGGGGGCTCTTTTTGACTCTGTACTGAGAGAAGCTCTACATGCTTACTCTCTTTTGTTACAGAAGGATAGCCGTGTGCCTTAAATACAAGGTAGTCCCCATTCAATTGAAGGACTAATTCTCCTCTGTTAACATCAATCACAGCACCTGCTGTGGCTAAAAAAGATCTTCCAAGGATGATGCATTCATCCTCTTCCTTCCTAGTGTCTAAGATTATGAAATCAGCAGGGATGTAAAGGCATTCAACCTTTACTAACACGTCCTCTACTAATCCATAAGCCTGTCTTACTAACTTGTCTGCCAATTGTAATAAGAATAAAGCAGGTTGTACCTCAATGATCCCTAATTTCTCCATTACAGAGAGTGGCATAAGATTTATGCCTGACCCCAGGTCACACAGAGCCTTTTCAAAGGTCATGGTGCTTATGGTATAGGGTATTAAGAATTTCCCAGGATCATGTTTCTTTTGAGGTAGAGTTTGTTGAACCAATGTATCAAGTTCACTAATGAGCAAGGGAGGTTCACCTTCCCAAGTCTCATTACCAAATAACTTGGCATTAGGGCTGGAAGTGAGTCAAGTCAGCTCATGAGCTAGCTCGAGCTCGACTCGCTAATAGCTCGATAAGCTAAGCTCGTGAGCTAGTGAGCCAAGCTTGAGCTTGGAATTGAGCTCATAAATTAAATGAGCCGAGCTTGAGCTTGGATAAGCTCAGCTCATTAGCTCGTGAGCTGACTCAATTATATATATATATATATGTATATGAAATACTACTATATAATTATATATGTTAATGGTCTTAATTATTTAAAATTTCATATTTATTTTTTACATATAATTTTGATGTAGGACATAAATAAAAAATGTATAATTTATTGATAGATAACAATATATAAAATTGATCTTTTTAAATATTTTTTAAAATATATAAGTTATAATTTATTGATATAGAATTATAGATTATGTATTTATGTTTCTATTATTTGAGCCAGCTCGTGAGCTCGAGCTAGCTTGTGAGCTTTCGGTGAGCCGAGCTTGAGCTTAAGAAATAGACTCGATTGTTAATGAGCCGAGCCGTGAGCCAAGCTCGATTTTTGTGAGCCGAGCTTGAGCTTGGTCTAGCTCGGCTCAGCTCGGCTCACTTCCAGCCCTACTTGGCATTCAGCTTCATGATAGCTCCTAGATATTGAGCAACTTTCTCTCCAGTTACCTTTCAGGTTCAGGATCAGCTTCAACAAGAATGCCTTTTTCCTTGTTCCTGCTCATATAGGAAAGAAGAGAACAAGAAAAGAAAGAGGAATCCTCTATGTCACACTATAGAGATTCCTTTATGTTAGTAGAAGAAGAAAGGGAATATGAGTGAAGAAGAATGAATAGGTAGGGGCAGTGATTTGAGGTGAAGAGAGGTGAAGAGAAGTGTTAGTAAATAAATAAATAAATAGAAGAAGGGGAGAGGGAAGAGATTTCGAAAATAAATTTGAAAAGAAGTTAAATGATTTTCGAAAATAAAAGATAAGATAGAATTAAAATTAAAACAATTAATTAATTAAAAAGAATTTTTGAAAAAGGGATGAGATATTTTCAAAAATTAGAGAGGAAAAAGTAGTTAGGTGGTTTTGAAAAAGATAAGAGACAAATAAAAAGTCAAATAGTTAGTTGAAAAAGATATTAAAATCAAATTTTAAAAGATAAGAAGATAAAAAGTTAGATAAGATATTTTGAAATTAAATTTTTGAAAAAGATATGATATAAAAGATAAGATAAGATAGATTTAATTTTTAAAGTTAAAATTAATTACTTAACTAACAAGAAATTAAAAGATAAGATTCTAGAATTTAAAGATTGAACCTTTCTTAACAAGAAAGTAACAAACTTCAAATTTTGAATCAATCATATTAATTGTTAGCATAATTTTCGAAAATTTGAAATAAAATTAAGAAAATGATTTTTGGAAAATAATTTTCAAAATTTTCGAAAAAAGAAAAATGAAAAAGATATGATTTTTGAAAAAGATTTTTAAAATTGAAAATTTGACTTGACTTACAAGAAATAACTAATTTTAAAATTTTTTGACAAAGTCAACTCAAATTTTCGAAATTTTGGAGAGAAATAAGGAAAAGATATTTTTTTTTGAATTTTTAATGATGAGAGAGAAAAACACAAAAATGACCCAAAACACGAAAATTTTAGATCAAAACACAAGATGCATGCCAGAACACTATGAATGTCAAGATGAACACCAAGAACACTTTGAAGATCATGATGAACATCAAGAACATAATTTTGAAAAATTTTTGATGCAAAAAAAACATGCAAGACACCAAACTTAGAAATCTTTAATGCATGGACTCTAACAAATGAAAAATGCATATGAAAAACAACAAACAACACAAAACAAGAAAACATCAAGATCAAACAAGAAGACTTACCAAGAACAACTTGAAGATCATGAAGAACACTATGAATGCATGAATTTTCGAAAAATGCAAGAGATTTTTAAAGCATGCAATTGACACCAAACTTAAAATTGACTCAAAACTCAAACAAGAAACACAAATTATTTTTGATTTTTATGATTTTATGATTTTTTTGTGTATTTTATTTTATTATTTCGAAAATTATATTTTTGAAAAACGAAAATAAAGAAAAAAATTTTTTGAAAGATTTTTGAAAACTTTTTTGAAAGGAAAATAAAAAGAAAATTACCTAATCTGAGCAACAAGATGAACCGTCAGTTGTCCATATTCGAACAATCCCCGGCAACGGCGCCAAAAACTTGGTGAGCGAAATTGTTACTCATGCTTAAATTGTTGTTCGAAATTGATTGTCCCTGGTGATGGCACCAAAAACTTGGTGCGCAATACCATGGTCCAAACATAACTTCACAACTAACCAGCAAGTGTACTGGGTCGTCCAAGTAATAAACCTTACGTGAGTAAGGGTCAATCCCACGGAGATTGTTGGTATGCAGCAAGCTATGGTCATCTTGTAAATCCCAGTCAGGCGGATTCAAATATGATTGGATTAGATATTCAAAAGATAAATAAAATAAACAGGAAATAAAGATAAAGTTACTCATGTAATTCAATGGTGGGAATTTCAGATAGGTGCATGGAGGTGCTGTGTTCCTTCCGAATCTCTACTTTCTTATTACATTCATCCAAGCCTTCTTACTCCTTTCCATGGCAAGCTGTATGTAGGGCATCACCGTTGTCAATGGCTACATCCCATCCTCTCAGTGAAAATGGTCCAAATGCTCTGTCACAGCACGGCTAATCATCTGTCAATTCTCAATCAGGTTGGAATAGAATCCCGTGATTCATTTGCGTCTGTCACTAACGCCCAGCCTTCAGAAGTTTGAAGCTCGTCACAGTCATTCAATCCCAGAATCCTACTCAGAATACCACAGATAAGGTTAGACTTTCCGGATTCCCATGAATGCCGCCATCAATTCTAGCTTATACCACGAAGATTCTGATTAAAGAATCCAAGAGATATGCGCCCGGTCTAAGGTAGAACGGAAGTGGTTGTCAATCACACGCGTTCATAGGTGAGAATGATGATGAGTGTCACGGATCATCACATTCATCAAGTTGAAGTGCAAAGAATATCTTAGAACAGGAATAAATCGAATTGGATAGAAAATAATAGTAATTGCATTGAAACTTGAGGTACAGCAGAGCTCCACACCCTTAATCTATGGTGTGTAGAAACTCCACCGTTGAAAATACATAAGTGAAAGGTCCAGGCATGGCCGAATGGCCAGCCCCCATAACGTGATCAATAGTCTCCTTATATGAATAATAAAATAAAACTGAGACCAAAGATGTCTAAGACAATAGTAAATTATCCTATTTATACTAGACTAGTTACTAGGGTTTACAAGAGTAAGTAATTGATGCATAAATCCACTTCCGGGGCCCACTTGGTGTATGTTTGGGCTGAGCTTGATCTATCCACGAGCTGAGACTTCTCTTGGAGTTGAACGCCAAGTTATAACGTGTTTTGGGCGTTCAACTCCGGTTCGTGACGTGTTTCTGGCGTTTGACTCCAGACAGCAACATAGAACTAGCGTTGAGCGCCAGTTTACATTGTCAAATCACGAATGAAGTATGGACTATTATATATTGCTGGAAAGCTCTGAATGTCTACTTTCCAACTCCGTTGAGTGCGCGCCATTTTGAGTTTTGTAGCTCCAGAAAATCCATTTCGAGTGCAGGGAGGTCAGATTCCAACAGCATCAGCAGTCCTTTGTCAGCCTCCTATCAGAGTTTTGCTCAGGTCCCTCAATTTCATCCAGAAAATACCTGAAATCACAGAAAAACACACAAACTCATAGTAAAGTCTAGAAATATGAATTTAGCATAAAAAATAATGAAAACATCCCTAACAATAACTACATCATATTAAAAACTACCTAAAAACAATGCCAAGAAGCGTATAAATTATCCGCATATCAATGGGCGTGCCACTTGAACACCAAAGCGTGGTACGCCAATACAAGTTTTTAGAGGAGGAGGTGAAGATTCAAACACTTGGGCGTGCCACTTGGTATCGAAGGCGTGGCACGCCAGCTATCATCCTTGACTTGGGCATGCCACTTGAATCTCAGGCATGGCACGCCAGCTTCAGAAAATAAAGAAGAAGAAGACTGGACGTGCTACTTGAGCTTCAAGGCATGGCACGCCAAGACCAGAAGACCATGGGCATGCCACTTGAATGCTGGGCGTGGCACGCCAGCAACTGGAACAAGGAACCATGCATACAACACATGGGCGTGGCACGCCAGTTCAAACTACCAGAAGAGGAAAATGAAGCAGACAATGGGCGTGGCACGCCAGACCCTGGGCGTGCCACGACAATTTAAATCTCTAGAGAAGAAGAGCAAGAAGGAAAAGCCTGGGCGTGCCACTTGGTATCGAAGGCACGCCAAGCTAGCCAAGTGTTTAAGAAGACCCTAGGCGTGCCACTTGGGTTCAAAGGCGTGGCACACTAGGGAGATTGATGTAAGGGGTGTGCCACGTGAGGAGTTGGGCGTGGCGTGCCAAGCCAAACCGAGTGGCTAGGCGTGGCACACCACTCAAACGCCAGCCACACGCCAAGCTGAAGGGTCATGTTTTATGAGCTTTCCTTTTTCCTCCAGCTGTAATTTTCTTTTCTCTTTGTATTTTCTTAATTCTAGTGAAAGGAGTAGTATAAATAACCCCTAGAAGTACTGAGAAAAGGGGAGTTAGGAAGTTAGCTTTTGGATTTGTAAAGTTTAGTTTTACTTTTTATACTTCACTTCATCTCTTCCATCTTTTGTACTTTTCTCTAAGCTATGAGTAGCTAAACTCCCTCTCATTGGGAGAGGAAGCTCTGTTGTACTTGATAGATTAGTGGTAGTGAATTTCTTCTTCTCTTTATCTTCTCTCTGATTTGCTAGAAGGAATTTAGTTCTTCATGCTAATGTTCAATCATCTTGGGAAAGAGGTTGAATGTAAAATGGGTTTCATGGGAACCTTGGAAAAGGAAACATGAAACCATGCTTGAAATCCCTTCTCACACTTGAGTAGAATCTGAGTTTTGGGATTGGATATGGTGACATATAATCCACCCATTATTTGGATCTATGATAATGTGTGGTATAATCAGGGACCAAGCATATCTCTCTTCATGAGTATTTTGACCAAGAAATTGGCTGATTATCAAGATTTAAGAGATTGAGTTAACAAGGGATTGGAACTCAATCAATCATGATTGCCAAGAGGTCAATGAGTTGCATGATTGAAGATGAGATGAGCTGAATTTAATCCAAATAGAGCAACATCTCCCAATCCCAATGAATTTCCCCTATTCTTATCTCCCATATTCTTTATAGCTTTCTTTATATTCTATTATTTTCCATTCCCATTTATAATTCAGTCATTTACTTTTCTGCCATTTACTTTAGAGCACTTTACATTCTTGCCATTTACTCTTCTGCACTTTACTGCTTTACTTTTGTGTCATTTACAATTTTGCTAATTTAAAATTCTGCAACCACAATCTATATTGCTCAGCTTGACTAATTCACCCATTAATTAAAATTGCTCAAATCTACCAATCTCTGTGGATTAGACCCCACTCCTAGTGGGTTATTACTTGACGATATTTTTTGGTGTGCTTGCCAAAAGAACGAATTCAATATTTTATATGGGGAGTGAATTCTGGTCATCAAGCATAATGTGAAATTCATTGATATATGAATCAGTCATTTAAGGAGGGTATAAAGTGGTCGGCTTCGTTAAAACCTGTCCGAGTAAAACCCTCCTTAGGGATAAAACCTTGTGATCAGGAAAAAGAGTACCTGGCCATTTCATATTTATATAAGAATTCAACTGTAATAAATTTTTAAAGATGAAATATTCCAAGTGTTAGGAAGGGGTGTTCCTTCTAGTGTTTCGAGGTATGCTCCTTTTCCGATGACTTTGGAGGCACGAAAAGGGCCTTCCCAGTTGGCAGCTAGCTTCCTGTGTCCAGGTGGTTTTCGGACTTTTTCCATTTGTTGTAGGACCAAATCTCCCTCTTGTAATGTTCTTGGTTTCACCTTTTTGTTGCACTACTTTCGTATTGTCACTTTCATGGATTGCTGCTTTAGTTTGGTGAGGCTTCGTTCTTTGCTTATCAGATCGAGCTCTGTTGATCTGGCTTTCGAGTTGTCCTGCTCATCAAAGTATTCGGTTCGAGTGGACCCTTGGCTGATCTCTATGGGTATCATGCAGTCTGCACCATATACTAGTCAGAATGGACTTTCATTTGTTGTTGTGTGGGGTGTTGTGTTATAACTCCACAATACTTCTGGTATGAGCTCGGCCCATCGTCCCTTAACATATGTTAATTTCTTTTTTAAGGCCTGCAAGATAACTTTGTTAGCTGCCTCCGCGAGTCCATTGGTTTGTGGGTGTTCAACGGAGGAGAAACGGTGCTTAATATGTAGGTCGGTTAGATATGACGTGATCTTTTTATCCGTAAACTGTCTGCCATGATCAGATACAATTTTCCTAGGTAAACCGAATCTACATATAATTGATTTCCAAATGAATTTTTGTACCTTTTCGGTTATAATTTTTGCAAGAGGCTGTGCTTTTATCCATTTTGTGAAATAATCGACAGCTACTAGAAGAAATTTTACCTATACTATTGAGATTGAGAATGGTCCAAGTATGTCCATCCCCCGTTTGTGGAACGGCCAGCTGACGTCTGAGGTATGTAATAGCTCGGTTGGGTTATGGATGAGCGGTGCGCATCTTTGACATACATCGCAGTTTTGGACCTTATCTCTACAATCTTTTCTCAATGTCGGCCAGAAATATCCTGCTCAGAGTATTCTTGTAGCTAGACTCCTACTTCCAGTGTGGTGTTCGCAGATTCCATCATGTAGCTCGTCCATGGTGGTTTCTGCTTCTGTTCGACTGAGGCATTTCAGAGGAGGTCGGGAAATACATTGCCTATATAGATCGGTCCCTAATAAGGTATACTGGTTTGCTTTGTATCTGAATATCCTTAGGTTTTCACCTTCTGGTATTTCTCCATTTTTAAGTAGTGAATGAATGTGCTTCGCCAATCTTCTTCCTGTGACACGTTTGAAACAGATTTTGTATCTAAATTGGATTCCGTTAGTGTAAGGTGATGCAGTTTGTCTGTTTGATCGGTGATGAGCGGATAATTTGTATGCTTTTTGGCATTGTTTTTAGTATGTTTTTAGCATGATTTAGTTAGTTTTTAGTATATTTTTATTAGTTTTTAGCTAAAATTCACTTTTCTGGACTTTACTATGAGTTTGTGTGTTTTTCTGTGATTTCAGGTATTTTCTGGCTGAAATTGAGGGTCCTGAGCAAAAATCTGATTCAGAGACTGAAAAGGACTGCAGATGCTGTTGGATTCTGACCTCCCTGCACTCGAAGTGGATTTTCTGGAGCTACAGAAGCCCAATTGGCGCGCTCTCAATGGCATTGGAAAATAGACATCCTGGGCTTTCCAGCAATATATGATGGTTCATACTTTGCCCAAGATTTGATGGCCCAAACCGGCGCTCAAAGTCTCCCTCAGAAATTCCAGTGTTAAACGCCGGAACTGGCATAAAACTTGGAGTTAAACGCCCAAACTGGCATGAAAGCTGGCGTTTAACTCCAGAAAAGGTCTCTACTCGAAAATGCTTCATTGCTCAGCCCAAGCACACACCAAGTGGGCCCGGAAGTGGATTTTTAAGTCATTTACTCATCTCTGTATACCCTAGGCTACTAGTTTACTATTAATAGGATCTTTTGACATTGTATCTGTACCTCATGACACTTTACACGTTTTCTTTGTGTACTTTCCACGGCATGAGTCTCTAAACCCCATGGTTGGGGGTGAGGAGCTCTTTTGTGTCTTGATGGATTAATGCAATTACTACTGTTTCTTATTCAATCATGCTTGCTTCCATTCTAAGATAATACTTGTTCTTAATCCGGATGAATGTGATGATCCGTGAAAATCATCATCATTCTCAACTATGAACGTGTGCCTGACAACCACCTCCGTTCTACCTTAGATTAAGTAGTTATCTCTTGGATTCTTTAATCGGAATCTTCGTGGTATAAGCTAGGATTGATGGCGGCATTCAAGAGAATCCAGAAGGTCTAAACCTTGTCTGTGGTATTCTGAGTAGGATTCAATGATTGAATGACTGTGACGAGCTTCAAACTCCTGAAGGCGGGGCGTTAGTGACAGACGCAAAAGAATCACTGGATTCTATTCCGGCCTGACCGAGAACCGACAGATGAATTCCGCTATGCTGTGACAGAGCATATGCAATCGTTTTCACTGAGAGGATGGGAGGTAGCCATTGACAACGGTGAAACCCTATACACAGCTTGCCATGGGAGGAGCCTTGCGTGTTTGAAGAAGAAGATAGTAGGAAAGCAGAGATTCAGAAGATGGAGCATCTCCAAAACCCCAACCTATTCTCCATTACTGCAAAACAAGTAATCATTTCATGTTCTTTTGTTCTTTTTCACAATCAATCCTGATAATTTCTGATATCCTGACTAAGATTTACAAGATAACCATAGCTTGCTTCAAGCCGACAATCTCCGTGGGATCGACCCTTGCTCACGCAAGGTATTACTTGGACGACCCAGTGCACTTGCTGGTTAGTTGTGCGGGATTGCAAAAGTGTGATTGCAATTTCGTGCACCAATTGGCCCTACAGTTTTGTTCTCTAGGTATATGCAGTATTTCAAAACTTTGAAAAAATTTCATTAGGGTTTTGACCGAGTCCAAATATTTTTCTAAAAGTGAATCTCGTACCTGAAAGTGACTGTTTACCTATTGTACCACGAGGAGTGAGTCACAGTGTACTTTTAAGCTGAAGATCCCTACTTCCTTGGCTAACCCTAGGCCTGCTAGTAGAGCTTCATATTCGGCCTGGTTGTTGGTTGTTTCAAATAGAAACTTGATTGACTGTTCAGCTTGGACTCCATTGTCGTATTTAAGGAGAATTCCTGCTCCACATCCATTTTTGTTTGATGCTAGATCCACATATAATTCCCATGTTTTGATGTGTTATTCTTTATCTGTGAATTCCGAAATGAAGTCAGCTAATGCCTGTGCTTTAGGCGATCCTCGTGATTGATACGATATGTCAAATTCAGAGAGATTGATTGCACATTTCGTCAATCGTCCTGCTAATTCCGGCTTCGATAGCATTTGTCATAGAGGATGACATGTACGAACTATAATTAGGTGTGTTTGAAAATAGTGCCTCAAACGTCGAGCAGTGATTACTAGACCGAATGCTAGTTTTTCTATCATCGGGTATCTTGTCTCGGTATTTTGTAAGACTTTGCTTACAAAATACACCGAGTGTTGTTCTTTTCCTGTTTCTGTTACAAGCACAGAACTGATAGTGTTAGTGGAAATTGAAAGAAATAAAAAGAGTGGTTTACCTTGCTCCAGTTTCTTGAGTATAAGTGGTGACCCCAATATATGTTTGAATTCGGAAAAGGCTTTTTCACAATCTTCTGTCCAAATGAATTTATCCGACTTCTTCATGGTTTTGAAGAAATGATAGGATCTGGTTGCTGTGGTTGGCAAGAATCTGGATAGGGCAGCAAGGTAACCTGTGAGTCGTTGCACTTCTTTGATTGTCTTTGGTAACTGCATATTCAGGACTACTTGACATTTGTCAGGGTTTGCTTCTATACCTCGGTTTGTCAGAAAAAACCCAAGGAATTTTCCTTTCTGTACGCCAAACGCGCACTTTTCTGGGTTTAGTCTCATATTGTAAGCTCGGAGTTGCTGAAAAATCTCCTAAAGCTCGGCTTGGTGTTGTTTCTCTGAACTGGATTTGACGATCATATCATCGACGTATATTTCCATATTCCATTCTATTTGAATTTTAAATATTTTGTCCATCAATCTTTGATAAGTCGCTCCTGCATTTTTTAGTCCAAAAGGTATTACTTTATAGCAAAAATTACCTTGGTCGGTTATAAATGCTGTCTTATCTTCGTCATTTGGGTGAATTTGTATCTGGTTGTATCCAGAGTAGGCATCCATGAAACATAGTACTTGGTATCCAGAGGTGTTGTCTACTAGTCTGTCAATGTTTGGCAACAGGTAGGAATCATTTAGGCAAGCTTTGTTTAGATCTGTGAAGTCTACACACATCCGCCATTTTCTCGAGCTTTTTTTTTTTTTACCAAAACTGCGTTTGCTAGCCATGAGGAAAAGCGAATTTCTTGGATGAAACCTGCATAAAGTAATTTCTGTGTTTTTGCTACTGCTGCATTTCTTCTTTCTGTGCCCAAGTTACGTTTCTTTTGCCTTATAGGTTCGGGCATGAGGGTTGACCGTTAATTTGTGGCATATGAAGTTCGGGTTGATCCCTGGCATGTCAGCTGGGGTCTAGGTGAACAGGTCGGCATTGGCCTTCAATATGCCTTCCAAGTGTTGTTTGTTTCTGCAGAAAAAGCTGAACCGATGTTAGTATATTGATTTATTTCCCCCAAATGTACCTTTTCTAGGTCATCTGTTGGGGAGGGGCGACTGTTGTTGCCTTGGGGTCCATTTCGGCCAAGGTAGGAATGTTTTCCGAGTTGTACACATAATGGATTCTCGGAATGGTCTCCTTTGTGATTTTCTTCAAACTCGCGTTGTAGCATCTGTCGTCACTGTGTTATCCTGCAAGGGAAACTTGACACATAGATGAATGGTAGAGACAATAGCTCCAAAAGAGTTAAATGATGTGTGTCCTAAAATGATATTGTAAGAACTAACACAATTGACTACCAGAAACTGAATGTCTAGTGTTTTGGAACTTGGGGGTTCTCCCAATATTGTTCTTAACCATTCGTAACCTGCTATAGGGACTTTTTTCCCTGAGAACCCTGCCAATTTTTCTCATGATGGTTGCAATGCCTTGTCGCTTAGCTGCATCTTTTTGAACGTGGAGTAGAATAAGACATCGACACTGCTTCCTGGATCGAGTAGTACATTTTTCACGGTTAGTTCTCCCATGTGTACTGAGATCACCACTGGGTCATCTAAATTTGGCGTCTGTGATTTAAAGCCATCAGCATTGAAACTGATGTGGGCGGCTGAGGTCGGGGCTGGTGGGTTTTGATGAGATCCTTCCATTGTCATCATCGTTCGATAGCATCTTTTTCTGGCTGTGTTAGTGATTCCTCCTCCAGCGAAGCCATCTGATATGTAGTTTATGACTCCCTTGGAGGCAGGAGTCTCCACTGGGCCACGCCATATTCCTTTTTCTCTATGATCCGAGTTATACCTCAGATTGTCCATGTCCTTGGTTGGCTCCTTCTGACTTCCGGAGCTAACGTATTTGTCTAATAGTCCCTGTCTTACTAACCTCTCCAGTAGGTTTTTAGCTACTATGCATTCATCAGTTGTGTGACCGAACTTTTGGTGGAACGCACAGTATTTGCTTTTGTCCATGTATTTCTAATCTTGGTATGTTCCTGCCTTGCTTGGTGGCTTTATGAGTCTATTGTGCAGTATCTCTTTAATGATGTCTTCTCTTCTGGTATTAAACCTGGTGTACGAATCAAACTTCGGAGTTAGTTTAAAAGGTTTTTTGGAATCTTTGTTATGGTACCTGTATGGCTTGTCTTCTTCCTTTCGTGATGGTGGCCTCTCATTCCTTCGTGTTTCACGCAATTCCTCTATTTCAATTTGTCCAGTAGCTTTGTCTCGGAACTCCTCTAATGTTTTCGATTTCACCACGGCTATAGCTTCCTGGAATTTCCCAAGTCGGAGGCCACTTTTGATGGCATGCAGCTGTACTTCTGGATTATGGTCGGGGATCTCCATAGCTGCTATTCTGAAGCGTGTCATGTAATCCTTTAGGCTCTCATGCTGCCTTTGTTTCATTGTGCTGAGGTAGTCCGAGTCCCTCACATATATCTTGGATGCCGTGAAATGATTGATAAACATCTTGACAAACTCGTCAAAGCTGGTTGTGGATCCTATAGGCAAATTAGAAAACCATAATAAAGCAGCTCCATCTAAAAAAGGTTGGAGAAGAATGGCACAGGATGGGATCAGAGTCACTGTTGAGGAACATCATAGACTCAAATTTCGTGACATGAACTTTAGGATCTCCGATCCCTTTATATGGCATGAGGGTCATAGGAAGTGTAAAGTTCTTAGGCATTTTGAAACTCACTATCTCTTCGGAAAACGGGTTGGTTCGCTATCTTCCGGTTTTGGGGGGTGTTTCCCCTGTCTTTGCGTTGGATTCCGATTGGTGCTCTTCGTGTTGATCAGCTTTTGTTTATATGCTATTGACTTTCCGTTCTCTATTATTTTGCACTGCTGCTAACAGCTCGGCCATCCGTTGATTTTCTACTAGGAGGGTGGCGTTAGTGGGCATGAGATTGGCATTAGTTCAAGGGTGTTGCTAAGTTTCAGAGAGATTGATCATGCTTCCTTCTCTGCAAAGAAAAAGGGGTACAAGGTAGATATGGATAGGTTATAAAAGTTAAAGTATCGGGATGGGGTGAAGCTATACTCTTCGGGGCCCATGGTGGGCGCCAAATGTTCTTGCAAGGACACTCTTTCCGAGCTATACGTCGGCTCCTTGTTGATCTTGGTATGCTTGATTGTTTTAGCCGAATCGGGAATATCCTCGTGAACTCGAACCCGAGCGTGGTACCTACAAAAAGGACTCTGGCGCTTGATAAATCCGCATTTCATGGTATTTGTATGCTCTAATTGGGTGGATTTTATCAACTTTTCTTACACTTATTCAATGAAATAGCATAGTTTCATGATTTCTTCCTAAATTGTGCTTGAAAGTGAAAACATGCTTTTTAGGCTTTTTAATTGCTAAATTTTATTCACTTTAGTCCCATTTGGTGCCTTGATGTATTTGTTAAGTAATTTCAGGTTTCCAAGGCAAGTATGGGTTGAAGGAGTGAGGAAAAGAGCATGCAAAAGGGAAGAAACCATGAAGAAATGGAGTTTGGACATTTCAACATCCGTGCGTGTGCACAGGCGATGCATACGCGTGGATGGAATTTTGTCCGGCGACGCGTATGCGTGACCCGAATCACGTGAGCTCATTAATGCAAATTGTTGGGGGCGAATTATGGGCCTCCAAAACCCAGTCCAACTCATTTTTGAAGCTATTTTAATCCCAATTCAAGTGGAAACAAGGGGGGACAATTAGGTTTAGCTTTTATCATGTTTTAGTGCAATTCTCTAGAGAGAGAAGCTCCCCCATCTCTCTAGAATTAGGGTTTTATTAGCTAATTTCTCTTTAATTTCAGTCTTTATTTCTTGTTTTAATATAGTTTCATTTATGTTTCTATGCTTTCTTGTCTTTATCTTCTTCATCTCTTTTGTTATTTTCTCTTTTATGTCAATTTTTCATGTTATGAACACTTTTGTTATTTTAATTCTAATTAATGCAAATTTATGTTTCCATGTCATTTGTTGCTTTCTTTAGTTGTTAGTGTTATTTTCTTGCTTTTGGTACTTAGCTTTTATTTTTAATGAAATTTAATGTTATTTTATTTTCATGCACACTAAGTGTTTGATAAAATGCTTGGCTTAGTTTTTACTTAGTTTTTCTCCACTCTTGGCTTGAAATTGATGACTTTGGTGACCCTTGAGTCATTGATGTCTGGTACACGAAATTGTGATTCACACTTCTCTCACAACTCTGTGCAGCTGACCAGCAAGGGCATTGGGTCGTCCAAGTAATACCTTACGTGAGTAAGGGTCGATCCCACGAAGATTGTCGGAAAATAATATTTTTGGATTTTTGAAAGGTTGAACAGGGAAAATAAATTGGAGGAAAAATAAATTAATAACTAGAAAAAATCTTGACAAGATATGAAAACTGGATGTCCTATCCTAGTTATCCTTATCAATTATGATGAGAATTGGATTTTGCTCCCACCTTATTAACCTCTAACTATGAAGGTAAGTTAAGTGGATGAATCAATTTGATTCCTCAGATCCTAGTCAATTCCTAAGAGAAGACTAGAGTTATTGGAATTCAAATTAATTGGCAAAGATAACAATTATCAATCACAATGAGTTTGATAACTCAAGTGTCTCCAATTAATCAATTCATCAATTAAAGCCAAGAATATAAAAAGCTAAGTAAAAGTCATAAATCTGAAATACCTAAATGTATATTAATTAAGAAAATCAATCCTAACATGGAGTTCATAAACCAATATTAACAAACTAAAATAATAGAATAAATAAAAGTAGAAGAGAAAATAAATTTAAAGGAACATTGAACCTGGAATTAAACAGACGGAGAAATCATAATCCTAAATCCTAATCCTAATCCTAAGAGAGAGGAGAGAGCCTCTCTCTCTCTCTAAAACTACATCTAAAACCTGAAATTGTGAATAATGAATGTTGTATGTTGAATGGATGTATTCCCCCACTTTATAGCCTCTAATCTGTGTTTTCTGGGCCGAGAACTGGGTCAAAACTCAGCCTAAAATCGCCCCCAGTGATTTCTGTTAATTCTGCAAATCGCGCATGTCACGCGTACGCGTCGTCCACGCGTACGCGTCGTCCATACGTGCGCGTTGTCCACGCGTGCGCGTCGTCCAGCGTTTTCCTTGCCACGCGTACATGTCGTCCACTCGTTCGCATCATTCGTGCATATTCTAATCCACGTGTTCGCGTCAGGCACGCGAACGCGTCATTGCGATTTTTTCCATTTCGCGCTGTCGTGTGAGCCATGCGTCCGCGTCGGTGTTCGCTGGTCATCTCCTTGGTTTCTTGTGTTCCTTCCATTTTTGCAAGCTTCCTCTCCATTCTCTAAGCCATTCCTGCCCTATGAAGCCTGAAACACTTAACACATGGATCACGACATTGAATGGTATAAAGGAGAATTAAAATACACAATAAAAAGATCTCTAGTGATCCATGCATTAGCATAGAACTTTTGAACCATTAAGATTCTGACTTGTTGGATAGGGTTGGTGAGAGCTTCCCAACCTCTTTTCCGAATCTCTTGTCGGATCTTCGGATACTCATTCTTCTTGAGCATGAAAGGGACCTCTGGGATCACCTTCTTCTTGGCCACAACTTCATAGAAGTGGTCTTGATGGGCCTTTGAGATGAATCTCTCCATCTCCTATGACTCAGAGGTGGAAGCTTTAGCCTTCTCTTTCTTCTTTCTTGAGGTTTCTCCGGCCTTAGATGCCATAAATAGTTATGGAAAAACACAAAGCAACACTTTTACCACACCAAACTTAAAAGGTTTGCTCGTCCTCGAGCAAAAGAAGAAAGAAGGGACGGAGAAAAAGAAGAAATGGAGGAGATGGAGGGTGAAGAAGGATTCGGCCAAGGAGGGGAAAAGTGTATATGAGGTGTGAAAATGAAGGAGTAATGAGGGGTTTATATAGGAGTGGAAGAGAGGGTTGTCCGTGTGTGAGGGAAAGTTTTTGAATTTTGAATGGTGGGGTAGGTGGGGTATTTGGCAAAGAGTGGATGGAGGTGATTAGTGAAGGGTATTGGAGAAATGGAGGTGATTGGTGAGGGGTATTTGAGAAAGGGTGTTACTGGAATGTGTGAAGAAGAGAGCGAGTGAGTTGAGGTAGGTGGGGATCCTGTGGGGTCCACAGATCCTGAGGTGTCAAGGATTTCTCATCCCTACACCATTCTGGCGTGTAAAACGCCCTCTGAGTGCTAATCCTGACGTTAAACGCCAGGTTGCTGCCCATTCCTGGCATTAAATGCCAGCTTTTCTTCCTTTTCTGGCGTTTAACGCCAGTTTAGTGCCCTTTTCTGGCGTTAAACGCCAGTCTGGTGCCCTTTTCTGGTGTTAAATGCCAAGAATGGTGCCAGACTGGGCGTTTAACGCCCATTCTGCTACCCTTACTAATAAGCGCTTCTTTAATGTCAATAGCTTGACAGTGAGCTCTCATGGAGCTTCACAGATGTTCAGAGCATGGTTGGGGCCTCCCAACACTAAACTTAGAGTTTGAATGTGGGGGCTCTGTTTGACTCTGTATTGAGAGAAGCTTTTCATGCTTCTTCTCTATGTGTGCAGAAGGAGATCCTTGAGCCTTAAACACAAGGTAGTCCTCATTCATTTGAAGGACCGACTCTCATCTGTCAACATCAATCACAGTTTTTGCTGTGGCTAGGAAGGGTCTGCCAAGGATGATAGATTCATCCTTATTCTTCCCAGTGTCCAGGATTATGAAGTCAGTAGGGATGTAAAGGCCTTCAACCTTCACTAAGACATCCTCTACAAGTCCATAAGCTTGTTTTCTTGAATTGTCTGCCATCTCCAGTGAGATTCTTGCAGCTTGTACCTCAAAGATCCTTAGTTTCTCCATTACAGAGAGTGACATGAGGTTTACACTTGACCTCAGGTCACACAGAACCTTTTCAAAGGTCATGGTGCCAATAGTGCAAGGTATTAAGAACCTTCCAAGATCCGGTTTCTTTTGAGGTATCTTCAGTTGAGCCAAGGTGTTTAGTTCATTAATGAGCAATGGAGGTTCATCCTCCCAAGTCTCATTACCAAATAATTTGGCATTCAGCTTCATGATTGCTCCAAGGTACTTAGCAACTTGCTCTTTAGTAATATCTTCAGAATCCAACAACATCTTCATTCCTTTCTCAGCCTCTGAATCAGAGTTTTGCTCAGATCCCTCAATTTCAGCCAGAAAATACCTGAAATCACAGAAAAACACACAAACTCATAGTAAAATCCAGAAATGTGATTTTTGCATAAAAACTAATAAAAATATACTCAAAACTAACTAAATCATGCTAAGAACTACCTAAAAATAATGCCAAAAAGCATATAAATTATCCGCTCATCAATGTCCATTCTTGTTTGATACATTAGAGTAGTTAGTTGATTTGATTTCCATTGACTCTATGTGACCCTTAGTGTTGACATAGGACTTATGGATTGAAATTAACTATGCCTACTTGACTTATCTTCGGTGTAAGGTTGACTAAGTAGGATTAACTTTTGATAATCATCATGTGTTTGTGGTCAATAACTAGGATAGGTAACCTTAGCTCTCAATAACTTGCCAAGAGATTTCTTGCACTTGAAGTTTTCTTTCTTTGTATGTAATTGCTTTGACTTTTACTTTCTTGCATGTTTAATTTTCATACTCTTGGTTGAGAAATTAGTTGTTTGGGTGGAATTGAGTTGTGGATATCCATTCCGCATTGTGTGAGGATTGTTAATTGGTTTGGTTTCCCTTGACTCTAGGTGACCCACTAGTGTTGACTTAGGACTTAGGGATTGGGATCAATTATGCCCTTTTGACTAATTCTTAAGTAGGATTGACTAATTGGGGTTAATTCCACACAATTGCCATGTTTGTGGTCCACAACTAGGATAGGAATCCTTAATTACCCAATTATCACCAAGAGTCCTTTTTACTATTTGATTTCTATTTGCATTGCTTCTACTTGCTTTCTTTTAATTTCTTGCATGCTCATTTCATTTCTTACTATTTACATTCCTTGCCTCTCTTGTCTTCAATTCCTATTTTCTCCATAGCCAATAATAGACACTTAATTACAACTTCTAGGGAAGACAACCCGAGAGTCTAAATACTCTCGGTTAATTGTGTTTTGATTGTGACTATTCATTTGACTGATTGTCAAATTGTCGGGTTAGGACTATACTTACAACGCCAATTCTATTTTGATGAAAAATTCCTAACCCATGCTTTTCACCGTTCATCAACGCCCAAGTCATTAAAGGAATAATTTAAATAAAAAGCGTGTATATGATTGCGGATACTATTTCGTAGTATGTTGTTGTGAGACAATTATTTGTGTGTTTTATCATTGACATGGTGCTCATTTTATAGCTTAGTGTGGAGTTTAACAGTTTGTTTCGTCCGAGATTCTGGTGACTGATTTCCTTCCGAGATTGTGGAGAGCATTCTGTTGAGATAGAGCCATTGTGCTGAGATATGACTCGGTTTTATCCGAGATCTTAGGGGTACAATACAATATATATTATTATATTAAAATATAATTAATTAAATTTGTTTATGTAAAAAGATAAATTTAATTTTTACACATCTCAAAATAACTTTTGGTTAGATTATTTATTTTTATTTATACAATTTAAAAATTCTAACTATATTATAAAATTAGATGTTGCAAATTTAAAAATATTAATTGTATTATAAATTTTTTTAATATTAATATTTTTTAATAGTAAATTATTTTTAAATTTATAAATTTAAATAATATTATTGTAAAAAAAAATAACTAATATAATCTTAATTATTTTAACTAATTAAATAAGTAGGATCACAATAAGGACTAAAGTTAGTTTCTCCTAATAGAGAAGAGGAAAATGTTTTAAATTTCTATTTAATATTTAGATGTAAATATTGATATGGAGTTATTTTTTATGACAGATGGACCGTGAATAAATATTGAGATGAATTCTCTACTAAATATGGTCTTATGTAACTGATCCTTACCAATTCTAATGTAAGTGTAGTCCAATTAACAAGTCGACTTAATTTGGTGGCTGTTTTTTTATCTCGAACAGATTTTACCATTATGGTATCCACTGTCATAATTATTACTTAGTGTAAAAAAAATTCATATATATAAATAAGTTACGGTTAAAATACAAATTGCTTTTTAATGTTTATATAGACTTTTCAATTATTTATTTATTTTAATTTTTTTATTTTCATTTTCACATTTCGTTTTCTTCTTGATGGTGTCAATTTATGAGATTTTTATTAAATAGATATTTAATTTTTTTATTTACTAAAATAAATAATTTGGAGACAATTTATATTTTTAAATCTTATTATTTATATTATTTATAGTGTAAATAAATTGATTTTACAAGTATTTTATTTACACTGTAAACGAAATAAGAAACATACATCTATAAAGGTAGCGTTTGTTTTGCAGTACTGGATAGAGACTGAGAGACTGAGACACAGTATCATGTTTGTTGGCTCAGAGACTGGTACTAAAGTTTCTGTCTCTGTCTCCAAAATTTCAATATTTCTGTGCCTCCAAAATGTAGGGACACATGGGATTGATATTTTTAGAAAGAAAGACTAAAACTTTAATAACATTTTATACCTAAAATACTCTCATTTTAATTAATTAATTCTAATTTTATCCTTTGTGTAAATTAAATTAAAATTTTATTCTTATTTCAATTTTTGTCTCTCACTTAGCACCAAACAAAATACTAAAACTTATTTCGGTCTCTGTCTCTTAGTCTCTTTCTCTCAGTCTCAGTCTTTCAGTATCTGTCTCTCCACCAAACGCTACCTAAACGTCTTATAAGTATATATGTGTTCTATATCAAAACATAATTTAAACGAAAAATGTACATAATTAATTTATTTACTATAAATAAGATATACACAAACAACATATTATATATATATATATATATATATATATATATATATATATATATATATATATATATAGTAAAATCAGTTACCACAATCAATCAGTCGCTAGCTATTTATATATCTTGATACTCTATAAATACAAAACAAACCACCATCCAAATCAATATTTTACGCGCTCAAAACCCAAGCATTCACTGACAAAGCACGCATTACACAAAACACATGAACCTATTCTCCTTCCCTTTGTCATAAGACTTCTCCCTCTAACGGCATTCATTGCTTTGGCTGGTCATCGCCTTCGTCCTACCACAGCAAATTTTTGCCTCTCTTCCTTCTTCATGGTTGCCATGTCTTTTTTTTCCTTCTTGACAACGAAGAGAAACTCAGTTTCATGACAAGATAGGTCTTTTATCAATTTATAATATTTAGATTTATAGCATAAATTTTATTCTCTTATTTTTTGCATTCTTTTCATTCCTTTAATATGTTGCAGTTCTACCTATTATTATTTCATTTTTCTTAGTCTTGCAAAACACAACACTTTACTCTCTCTTTACAAAATCCATATTACCTATTTCTTAAAATGCTTCACCTGGTTTGGCAATATTTTTTCTCAAGTTTTCATTCTTACTGGTATAGTTATGATATGTTTATATATTTTTGAAAAGGATAAATTTAACAATCCAAATTTTTTTTAGTAAAAGAAGGACTTACTTTAATTTGGAATGTGTTTAATTATAGTTTTATTCTTGAATTTCGATGAAGAACATGTTTGATTATAACTTTATTATCTGTAGCTTGTTTGATAATAGTTTTATTCTTGCACTTCGTTGTGGAGCATGTCTTCTTATAATCTTATTATTGAACTTTGATCTAGGACTTGTTTGATTATGATCTTATTGATGAATTTTGATTTGCAGCATGTTTGATTATACTGAAAAACTTCAATTTGTAAACACCAAAAGACTTACTTCACCACATGCAAGAAGTGTACCAAGAAATGGACAAAGAACATAAAAGATAAGAGCCGCTATATAAAACATAGACTGAGAATGTGAAAGATAAAAAAGACACAAGTCCAATGTTTAATTGTTATTGCTAAAATATTTTATTACCGTTTTTATTTGCATTTTTCTTGATCTTAATTGAGTTTTATTACCATGTTATTTCCTAATACATGAATTCCAAGCATAGCTCTTTTTTTTTCTTTCTTGATTTTCATTCAACTATCCATTATATACTTTGCAATTTGCATCGAATTATGAACCTTTTTTTGGATCTTGATTATGCAGGACCTGACATTTAGCACAAATGAGGCTGGAACTACGTTAAACCATAGTTTACATGATTGAATATTTTATTTGATTTGTTTATAGTCATGTTTAAATATTATCCGGTGATAAATTTGACTGTGCAATAGTATACAAAGATTTATTATACTTTGGTAGTTTGATTATCCAGGTTTTAAGTGAAAGTTCAAACTCTTACTATAATTAGATTATAATTAAAATGGATTGAAATTATATTACAAAATTCAACTATAATCAAACAAACTTAAAGTAATAATCAAACTCAAAAATTTAAATCAAAGTTCAAATTCATATATGATTAGATTTTTTTTTCTAAAGATAGATTTATTCATTTCATTAACTTAAGAAATGATTACAGTGTCCCACTGGGACAAAAGATAGAAAGGTGGGGGTTAACTGAATGCAGATCACCGTGCTACATAGCATTCTAAAAAGAAGGGAAAAGTAACAATCCCTAAAAAGATTTTTGATCCAAATTTCTTGTACTCTGATACAGTGAAATAGGCAGTACATGTAATCTCTTTGTAAGACCCCGTATTTAAAAAAAAATAAATAATAAATTTATTTATAATTTATTATATTTAATTAAGATTATATTTTTAAGAGATTTTATATATAAATTAAGTAATTTTTTATTTATGATTTAAAACTTTAGTAATTGAATAATAATAAAGATTTTATATACTTAGGGCTGGAAGTGAGCCGAGCTGAGCCGAGCTAGACCAAGCTCAAGCTCGGCTCACAAAAATCGAGCTTGGCTCACGGCTCGACTCATTAACAATCGAGCCTATTTCTTAAGCTCAAGCTCGGCTCACCGAAAGCTCACGAGCTAGCTCGAGCTCACGAGCTGGCTCAAATAATAGAAACATAAATACATAATCTATAATTCTATATCAATAAATTATAACTTATATATTTTAAAAAATATTTAAAAAGATCAATTTTATATATTGTTATCTATCAATAAATTATACATTTTTTATTTATGTCCTACATCAAAATTATATGTAAAAAATAAATATGAAATTTTAAATAATTAAGACCATTAACATATATAATTATATAGTAGTATTTCATATATATATATATATATATATATATATATATATATATATATATATATATATATATATATAATTGAGTCAGCTCACGAGCTAATGAGCTGAGCTTATCCAAGCTCAAGCTCGGCTCATTTAATTTATGAGCTCAATTCCAAGCTCAAGCTTGGCTCACTAGCTCACGAGCTTAGCTTATCGAGCTATTAGCGAGTCGAGCTCGAGCTAGCTCATGAGCTGACTTGACTCACTTCCAGCCCTATATATACTCTAAGTTGAATAATTAGATTTATAACATTATTTTATGATTATAAAAGAAATTGATTTTTATTATCTCTAATAATTGAATTAGAGAATTTGTTTGAAAATAAATTTTAAGTTGATAATTAAATAGAACTTTTATAGATATTATTATTGAATTAAAATTGATTTTTAATTACTCTATTATTCCTAATTTTATTAAAAATTACCTAAACTACTCAAAAATTTCCAAACTGAAACCCTAACCCTAATATAACCCTAATAGCCACCATTCACCCCCTCAAGAACCCTTACCCATCGAAGAAAGAAAAGAAGGAAAAATCAGAAGCAGGGAAGGAAGGAGAGAGGAAGGAGGGAAAGTGAGAGGGAACTGCCGCGGAGTTTGTCACCGCCACCACCGCCAAACGTCGTCGCCGCCGCTGTTCCGTCAAGAAGAGACCGAACCGCGAGGGAGGAGAAAGTCGCGTGTTGCCGTTGCACCTTTTTCGCCGCCGTCGTCTAGGGAGCTACCGTATCTAGGAGCTGCGAGGAAGCCTGTAGCCGTCGATCCGCCATTGAGCCACCACTGGGAGACAGACTTGCAAAGAGAGAGACGAACGCGAAGAGAGAGAGAAGAGCTCGTCACTACCGCTACATGCATCGTCGCCGTTCGCGCGCTTCGCCGCTACTGTTGGGGATGCGATTGTCGAGTTTCTGGCTTCCGAATAACAACGTTGTCGGTGCCGAAGGTTACTGTCGGAGATGCATGTCCATTTCGTCATTCTTATTCATGACTATAAGTTGCTCTCGCTTCGAAGCTCTCACTGTTATTGTTCTGCTAATCTGTTATTGAGGATTTTAAGTTATGGATGTCATAGGGTTAATTTTCTGAGCTTACATACACTGGAAGTTGTTGGAACTGCCGTGGGCCGGTAAAAAGGTGTTTTGCATGTTTCATAGCTTTCGGGTTTCGACAATCAAGGTAGGGGGTTCATTTTTTTTAAATTACAAGTTTTAATTTTAGAATGCTCGAAAGTATAGTAGATAATTGCAAATATGTTTACAATTTTAATGTTATTGAACTTGGATTCTTGGTTGTGAATCGTTGGCTGTGGTTCTAATTGAGTTTTTGGTTGTGAAAGTGAACGACAATTGATTTTGGTGTTAGTATGATGATGATTATGTGCCTGTGAATTGAAAATTTGTTTAATGCTTATAAGGTTGTTTGAGATTGATTGCTTGTCGGAAGTTTTAGTTTCTACTTAATAGCATTGTAATTGGTTACTGAATCAAATTCTAATGAGTAATTTATGAAATGGAAGTCTGTTGAATGATGAAAAGATTTTAGTTTGGAAATTGTTGTTAATTGAATATGCTAGCTTGATTGGATATTGTTGTATTGAATGCTAACGTGAACCGTTGGTTACTAAACTGAAATAAAGTAGGTTGATTATTGAGAAATATGCTGTATCAATGTTGTGGAATCAGACTAATGAATTGTTGAGAAAATGAGGGAGCTCGGAGGGGTGTTGAAGTCTAACTTTTAAGAGAATATTTTGTCCGAATTTTTATAAAAGTATACGAAAAAAGTGATTTTGTTTTGAAAATTAATTTGTATTTACATTAAGAAGCGAACTTTGTATTAAAAACATGATTTACAAGCTTATTTTGAAAAATGGTTTTGAAATTGAATCTGGCTAGCTTTTAGATTTATAAAATGATTTGGCATTGGATTTTGAATGTCTAATGTATCAAGGATGATCTTTGAGAATAAAAAATGACTTGGTCGGGACCTTGGAAGGGTAGCATAGTCCGAATTTTAGAGGAAATGCTGCCAAAATTTTTATAAAATTTGGGACTTTATTTGAAATGCTATTTTAAAAGATTTGGTTTTGGAAAGTAAAATTATTTGAGACTTATTTAGTTGGAAAAAAATATTTTATTTTGAATTCAATTTATTAAGAAAAGTATAATGTTTTAAATTCTATCTTTTAGGAAAAGAGTTTGGTCTAAGTAATGATTTGAGTTAGGTTTATTTAGGAAAGGAATCTCTGCCACAGGAAAGCAGAGAATAAAGATTAAAAGAATGTATTAACTAAAAGGGTCTTTGCCACATGAGAGCAGAGGCCATGGATAAAGAAAAAGCTTTAAAAGGTAGTCTACCACAGGAGAGCAGATGAGACTTTGTTTGGGCCTTAGTGCCAAATGTATAGCGGGGACGCCCACACACTGAGGAACTATTTTCCAGATGTAAGCACGTTGAAAGTCACACTGTATGCGGCTTAGCCTTTAAGACTTATAAGCACATAGTATGCATCTGGAAAGCCATATCTGGAACTCGTACCCGGGTAATGTCGGGAGTGGGTAGGCAACCGACACATGAGCCCATGGGCTGCATTAGGAATAGACATGTATCATGTTGTTTGCACATTTGCATTTGATTGTGTTTGCTTATCTAGTTTCTCTGTGATTGTGCTGTTTGTCTTATTGCAATTTGTTTGTGTGTTGATTTGTTTCTTGTGCTATTAGTTGATATATTGAGGTGACTGAGAACTGAGGTTGTGATTGAAATTTGTTTAAGTTCAGAAATTTAAAGAAGGTAATTAGTTATATAAAGTAAAAGTAAAAAGTATTTCCAAAGGTTTAATAAAATGGTTTTACTGGGTAAGTTAATTATTTGCATTAAATTCATTACTTTTACGACATTCTCATTCCCTACTGAGAACGTGTGGATTGTTCTCACCCAAAATATTCCACCGTTTCAGTGACAAGTTCAAAGAATCAGTATGAAGTTATGGACGATTAGTAGATTTATTTGTGATACTTGTTATTTTTATAGAGTTCCCTTACCCTTGTTGCTTTAGTTTTTATTTTATTCAAAGGGATAGGAATTGTATCTGAATTTTATTTTAATTCTTTTGTATAATATTTATTATTGTTAATAATTATGTGATTATTATTACTTGGTGTTCTTTTATATATGATTTTAATTGATAAAAACAAAATTTTTTGGCATTTTCTATAAAACTGAAACACGATATCGAATTAAAGGCTCAATTTAAATAGTAAATAAGGAAAACATGTTAGTAACTCCTTACTTTTGGTTTGATCATGACGTGCTAAAAGTTAGGGTGTTACACTCTTCCTTTCCGTGGCAGAAAGGGCATTGTGGAGTTGTTGTTGCAACTCGCCGATGGAGGTTCATCATGACCAGAAGGCTCTCTAGCAGGGCGCGCCAAATCATATTATAAAAATGATATTATAATCAAACAAGCCCAAAGTAATAATCAAACTCAACGAGTGTGATAAACCACTATTTTATGGTTTATCTTGTGCTCAATTGAGTGATTTTTATCAAGTCTTTGCACACTTATTCATACTATTTGCATGGTTTTACAATTTCTTCCTAGAATTTGTTATATGATTGAAAACTTGCTTCTTAAAGTCTTTAATCTGTGTATTTTAATCATCTCTTATTACCATTCGATGCATTGATATGTGTGTTAAGTGATTTCAGAGTTTATAGGGCAGGAATGGCTCAGATGATGGAAAAAAAACATGCAAAAGTGGAAAGAATACAAGAACTTGAAGAAATTGCTAAGCTGTCCAGCCTGACCTCTACGCACTCAAATGGTCATAACTTGAGCTATAGAGGTCCAAATAATACGATTCCAGTTGCGTTAGAAAGCTAACGTCTGGGGCTTCGATTTGATATATAATTTGTTATAGTGGCCGTAAAGATAGACAACGAAAATGCGTTATTCACGTGGACACATCGCAGTGACGAAAATCAGCGTGGCAGATTTTGCCCCCAGCGATTTCTGGGCTATTTTCGACCCAGTTTTAAACCCAGAAAATACAGATTAAAAGCTGCAAAGTGGAGGAATGAAGGGAGATGACTCATAATTCACTTTTCATAATTTAGATGTATTTTTAGAGAGAGAAATTCTCTCATCTCTCTTAAGATTAGGATTTAAGATTTCTATTATATTTCACTACACCAAATTCAACATATAGCTACACTTAATTTGTGACAGTTGTTCTAAGAGTCTCTATTAATTAACATCGTGACATTTATACACTTAATTTTAAAAGCGTCAATACTCTGTATATATCTTTCACTATTTTTTTTAACTTTCTAATTTTTTTAAAACTGGATTTCACTATTTCACTGTGGTTTCCGATGAGATGAGAAGAGGCGAAGAACAGAGAAAGTAACGCAGCAGCCTTCACCATGCTACAGTTCGTCGTTCATCGTCTCACCATTCACCATCGCGGTTTGCATTCGCTGTTCATTGTCGCGGTTCGCCATCACCGTCCTTGCATCGTCGTTTCGTTTCCTCTCTTTTCCGATTGCGAACCCTAATTCTCCGTCCGGTGACTTTTTCTTCTTTTCCAACCTCAATACTTGACATTGATAGCGAGTATTCAATTGTTCTTCTATTATAATTTTTACCCCTGCAATTTCTTTGTTGTTGCTTCATGTTTGTTGTGCTGAAATTGTTGCAATTGTTAGTTCTTAGTACTCTATTTTGTTGTAATTTATCGTAATGATTATATCCTCATGTTCATATTTGCTATTTTTATTTGAATTCTCTTATTTATTTTTTCGCACTCAACATGTTCGATAAAATGCTTCAACTAGATTTCTTTGAATGCTGTATTTCTTGTTTCTTCTTTTAATTTCTTTGATTTTTTGTGCTTTGATGATATCATGAACGGGTTAGTGATCTTCTTGAATGATGCAAATTGCTACAATAGAGATGGAAAAGCTAATTTGCTGAACTTATTGTTTACTGGTGGTTAATCACGAGATATAATTTATCTATCTAGAAACTGTTGACATTTATCTTTCTTGTTGCAATTATGGCACTTAAGATTATCTATCTAGAAATACTAATAAAGATTTATAAAATATATAGTATTTGTAAAATATATAGTTTTTTAATATTTTTGCTGGAACTGGAAAAAATCAACCTGGGTTTCCTGTTCAAGTGACTGACCTTTTTTTTTTTTGGTTTACCCAAACGGTATCCCCCAACCCGACAGGTTAAGGACTAATCCGTCGTAGATCTGAGCTCCATTTAAGGGTCTGTGGTGCACGAAATTGCAATCACGCTTTTGCAACTCCGCACAACTAACCAGCAAGTGCACTGGGTCGTCCAAGTAATACCTTGCGTGAGCAAGGGTCGATCCCACGGAGATTGTCGGCTTGAAGCAAGCTATGGTTATCTTGTAAATCTTAGTCAGGATATCAGAAATTATCAGGATTGATTGTGAAAAGCAAAAGAACATGAAATGGTTACTTGTTTTGCAGTAATGGAGAATAGGTTGAGGTTTTGGAGATGCTCTGTCTTCTGAATCTCTACTTTCCTACTGTCTTCTTCATCAAACACGCAAGGCTCCTTCCGTGGCAAGCTGTATGTAGGGTTTCACCGTTGTCAATGGCTACCTCCCATCCTCTCAGTGAAAATGTTCCTATGCTCTGTCACAGCATGGCTAATCATCTGTCGGTTCTCGATCAGGCCGGAATAGAATCCAGTGATTCTTTTGCGTCTGTCACTAACGCCCCGCCTTCAGGAGTTTGAAGCTCGTCACAGTCATTCAATCATTGAATCCTACTCAGAATACCACAGACAAGGTTTAGACGTTCCGGATTCTCTTGAATGCCGCCATCAGTTCTAGCTTATACCACGAAGATTCCGGTTAAAGAATCCAAGAGATAACTACTTAATCTAAGGTAGAACGGAGGTGGTTGTCAGGCACGCGTTCATAGTTGAGAATGATGATGATTGTCACGGATCATCACATTCATCCGGGTTAAGAACAAGTATTATCTTAGAATGGAAGCAATCATGATTGAATGAGAAACAGTAGTAATTGCATTAATCCATCAAGACACATGGTGGCGCGAAATTGTGAACAATACTTTTCACAACTCTCATAATCCCCGGTCATGAACCCCAAAAACTTGGTGCTCAATACCATGGCATTAACACAACTTCGCACAACTAACCAGCAAGTGCACTGGGTCGTCCAAGTAATAAACCTTACGCGAGTAAGGGTCGATCCCACGGAGATGGTGATGAACGAAATAAACATAAAGATAAAGATAGAGGTACTTATGTAATTCATTGGTAGGAACTTCAGATAAGCGCATGAAGATGCCTTCCCTTCCGTCTCTCTGCTTTCCTACTGTCTTCATCCAATCCTTCTTACTCCTTTCCATGGCAAGCTTATGTAGGGTTTCACCGTTGTCAGTGGCTACCTCCCATCCTCTCAGTGAAAACGTTCCTATGCTCTGTCACAGCATGGCTAATCATCTGTCGGTTCTCGGTCAGGCCGGAATAGAATCCAGCGATTCTTTTGCGTCTGTCACTAACGCCCCGCCTGCTAGGAGTTTGAAGCACGTCACAGTCATTCAATCATTGAATCCTACTCAGAATACCACAGACAAGGTTAGACCTTCCGGATTCTCTTGAATGCCGCCATCAGTTCTAGCCTATACCACGAAGACTCTGATCTCACGGAATGGTTGGCTCGGTTGTCAGGCGAGCACTCGGTTGTCAGGCGATCAACCATGCATCGTGCAATCAGGAATCCAAGAGATATTCACTCAATCGAAGGTAGAACGGAGGTGGTTGTCAGTCACACGTTCATAGGTGAGAATGATGATGAGTGTCACGGATCATCACATTCATCAAGTTGAAGAACAAGTGATATCTTAGAACAAGAACAAGCGGAATTGAATGGAAGAACAATAGTAATTGCATTAATACTCGAGGTACAGCAGAGCTCCACACCTTAATCTATGGTGTGTAGAAGCTCCACCGTTGAAAATACATAAGAACAAGGTCTAGGCATGGCCGTGAGGCCAGCCTCCCAGTGATCTAAGGTAGCATAAAAATGAAGATAGCTACCAAAGTCTACAAATACAATAGTAAAAGGTCCTACTTATAGAGAACTAGTATCCTAAGGTTTACAGAAATGAGTAAATGACATAAAAATCCACTTCCGGGCCCACTTGGTGTGTGCTTGGGCTGAGCAATGAAGCATTTTCGTGTAGAGACTCTTCTTGGAGTTAAACGCCAGCTTTAGTGCCAGTTTGGGCGTTTAACTCCCATTTGGGTGCCAGTTCCAGCGTTTAACGCTGGGATTTCTGAGGGTGACTTTGAACGCCGGTTTGGGCCATCAAATCTTGGGCAAAGTATAGACTATCATATATTTCTGGAAAGCCCAGGATGTCTACTTTTCAACGCCGTTGAGAGCGCGCCAATTGGGCTTCTGTAGCTCTAGAAAATCCACTTCGAGTGCAGGGAGGTCAGAATCCAACAGCATCCGCAGTCCTTTTTAGTCTCTGAATCAGATTTTTGCTCAGGTTCCTCAATTTCAGCCAGAAAATACCTGAAATCACAGAAAAACACACAAACTCATAGTAAAGTCCAGAAAAGTGAATTTTAACTAAAAACTAATAAAAATATACTAAAAACTAACTATATCATACCAAAAACATACTAAAAACAATGCCAAAAAGCGTACAAATTATCCGCTCATCACAACACCAAACTTAAATTGTTGCTTGTCCTCAAGCAACTGAAAATCAAATAAGATAAAAAGAAGAGAATATGCAATGAATCCCAAAAACATCTGTGAAGATCAGTATTAATTAGATGAGCGGGGATTTTAGCTTTTTGCCTCTGAATAGTTTTGGCATCTCACTCTATCCTTTGAAATTCAGAATGATTGGCTTCTTTAGGAACTCAGAATCCAGATAGTGTTATTGATTCTCTTAGTAAAGTATGATGATTCTTGAACATAGCTACTTATTGAGTCTTGGCTGTAGCCCAAAGCACTATGTCTTCCAGTATTACCACCGGATACATACATGCCACAGACACATAATTGGGTGAACCTTTTCAGATTGTGACTCAGCTTTGCTAGAGTCCCCAATTAGAGGTGTCCAGGGTTCTTAAGCACACTCTTATTGCCTTGGATCACAACTTTATTTCTTTTTTTTTCTTTTCTTTTTTTTTTCGAAATTTTCTCTCTCCCTTTTTTTTTTCATTGCTTTTTCTTGCTTCAAGAATCATTTTAATGATTTTTCAGATCCTCAGTAACATGTCTCCTTTTTCATCATTCTTTCAAGAGCCAACATTCATGAACCACAAATTCAAAAGACATATGCACTGTTTAAGCATACATTCAGAGAACAAAAATATTGCCACCACATCAAAATAATTAAACTGTTATAAAATTCAAAATTCATGCAATTCTTTCCTTTTCAATTAAGCACGTTTGTATTCAAGAAAGGTGATGGATTCATAGGACATTCATAGCTTCAAGGCATAGACACTAAGACATTAATGATCACAAGACACAAACATGGATAAACATAAGCACAAAAAATTCGAAAAACAGAAGAATAAAGAACAAGGAAATCAAAGAACGGGTCCACCTTAGTGATGGCGGCTCTTTCTTCCTCTTGAAGATCCTATGGAGTGCTTGAGCTCCTCAATGTCTCTTCCTTGTCTTTGTTACTCCTCCCTCATGATTCTTTGATCTTCTCTAATTTCATGGAGGATGATGGAGTGTTCTTGGTGCTCCACCCTTAGTTGTCCCATGTTGGAACTTAATTCTCCTAGGGAGGTGTTTAGTTGCTCCCAATAGTTTTGTGGAGGAAAGTGCATCCCTTGAGGAATCTCAGGGGTCTCATGATGAGTGGGGTCTCTTGTGTGCTCCATCCTCTTCTTAGTGATGGGCTTGTCCTCATCAATGGGGGTGTCTCCCTCTATGTCAACTCCAACTGAATAACAGAGGTGACAAATGAGATGAGGAAAGGCTAATCTTGCCAAGGTAGAGGACTTGTCTGCCACCTTATAGAGTTCTTGGGCTATAACCTCATGAACTTCTATTTCTTCTCCAATCATGATGCTATGGATCATGATAGCCCGGTCTATAGTAACTTCGGACCGGTTGCTAGTGGGAATGATTGAGCGTTGAATAAACTCTAACCATCCTCTAGCCACAGGTTTGAGGTCATGCCTTCTCAATTGAACCGGCTTTCCTCTTGAATCTCTCTTCCATTGGGCGCCCTCTTCACATATGACTGTGAGGACTTGGTCCAACCTTTGATCAAAGTTGACCCTTCTAGTGTAAGGATGTTCATCTCCTTGCATCATAGGCAAGTTGAATGCCAACCTTACACTTTCCGGACTAAAATCCAAGTATTTCCCCCGAACCATAGTAAGATAATTCTTTGGATCCGGGTTCACACTTTGATCATGGTTCTTGGTGATCCATGCATTGGCATAGAACTCTTGAACCATCAAGATTCCGACTTGTTGAATGGGGTTGGTAAGAACTTCCCAACCTCTTCTTCGGATCTCATGTCGGATCTCCGGATATTCACCCTTTTTGAGTGAAAAAGGGACCTCGGGGATCACCTTCTTCAAGGCCACATCTTCATAGAAGTGGTCTTGATGCACCCTTGAGATGAATCTTTCCATCTCCCATGACTCGGAGGTGGAAGCTTTTGCCTTCCCTTTCCTCTTTCTAGAGGTTTCTCCGGCCTTGAATGCCATAAATGGTTATGGAAAAACAAAAAGCAATGCTTTTACCACACCAAACTTAAAAGGTTTGCTCGTCCTCGAGCAAAAGAAGAAAGAAGAGAGTAGAAGAAGAAGAAATGAGGAAGAAGGGAATGGCTTTGTGTTCGGCCAAAGGGGAGAGAAATGGTGTTTAGGATGTGTGAAAATGAAGGAGTGAAGGAGGGTTTATATAGGAGAAGGGGAAGGGTAGGGTTCGGCCATTTGAGGGTGGGTTTGGGTGGGAAAGTGGTTTGAATTTGAATGGTGAGGTAGGTGTGGTTTTATGAAGGATGGATGTGAGTGGTGAAGAGAAAGATGGGATTTGATAGGTGAAGGGTTTTTGGGGAAGAGGTGTTGAGGTGATTGGTGAATGGGTGAAGAAGAGAGAGAGTGGTAGGGTAGGTGGGGATCCTGTGGGGTCCACAGATCCTGAGGTGTCAAGGAAAAGTCATCCCTGCACCAAATGGCAAACAAAATCTCGTTTTGTGCCAATTCTGGCGTTAAACATCGGGCTGGTGCCCATTTCTGGCGTTTAACGCCAGCTTCTTGCCCTTTTCTAGCGTTTAACGCCAGTCTGGTGCCCCTTTCTGGCGTTAAACGCCCAGAATGGTGCCAGACTGGGCGTTAAACGCCCAACAGCTAACCTCACTGGCGTTTAAACGCCAGTGGGTGCGTCCTCCAGGGTGTGCTGTTTTTCTTCCTGTTTTTCATTCTGTTTTTGCTTTTTTCATTGATTTTGTGACTTCTCATGATCATCAACCTACAAAAAAGATAAAATAACAAAGGAAAATAGTTAATTATAAAACATTGGGTTGCCTCCCAACAAGCGCTTCTTTAATGTCATTAGCTTGACAGAGGACTCTCATGGAGCCTCAGAAATGCTCAGAGCTATGTTGGAACCTCCCAACACCAAACTTAGAGTTTGAATGTGGGGGTTCAACACCAAACTTAGAGTTTGGTTGTGGCCTCCCAACACCAAACTTAGAGTTTGACTGTGGGGGCTCTGTTTGGCTCTGCTTTGAGAGAAGCTCTTCATGCTTCCTCTCCATGATGACAGAGGGATATCCTTGAGCCTTAAACACCAAGGATTCTTCATTCACTTGAATGATCAACTCTCCTCTATCAACATCAATCACAGCCTTTGCTGTGGCTAGGAAGGGTCTGCCAAGGATGATGGACTCATCCATGCACTTCCCAGTCTCTAGGACTATGAAATCAGTAGGGATGTAATGGTCTTCAACTTTAACCAGAACATCCTCTACAAGTCCATGGGCTTGTTTTCTTGAATTGTCTGCCATCTCTAGTGAGATTTTTGCAGCTTGCACCTCAAAGATCCCTAGCTTCTCCATTACAGAGAGAGGCATGAGGTTTACACTTGACCCTAAGTCACACAAGGCCTTCTTGAAGGTCATGGTGCCTATGGTACAAGGTATTGAAAACTTCCCAGGATCCTGCCTCTTTTGAGGCAGTTTCTGCCTAGACAAGTCATCCAGTTCTTTGGTGAGCAAAGGGGGTTCATCCTCCCAAGTCTCATTTCCAAATAACTTGTCATTCAGCTTCATGATTGCTCCAACGTATTTAGCAACTTGCTCTTCAGTGACATACTCATCCTCTTCAGAGGAAGAATACTCATCAGAGCTCACGAATGGCAGAAGTAAGTCCAATGGAATCTCTATGGTCTCAGTTTGAGCCTCAGATTCCCATGGTTCCTCATTGGGGAACTCATTGGTATCCAGTGGACGTCCAGTGAGGCCTTCCTCAGTGGCATTCACTGCCTCCTCTTCCTCCCAAAATTCGGCCATGTTGATGGCCTTGCACTCTCCTTTTGGATTTTTTTCTGTATTGCTTGGGAGAGTACTAGGAGGGAGTTCAGTAATTTTCTTGCTCAGCTGACCCACTTGTGCCTCCAAGTTTCTAATGGAGGACCTTGTTTCAGTCATGAAACTTTGAGTGGTTTTGATTAGATCAGAGACCATGGTTGCTAAGTCAGAGGTATTCTGCTTAGAACTCTCTGTCTGTTGCTGAGAAGATGATGGAAAAGGCTTGCTATTTCTAAACCTGTTTCTTCCACCATTATTATTGTTGAAACCTTGTTGAGGTCTCTGTTGATCCTTCCATGAGAAATTTGGATGATTTCTCCATGAAGGATTATAGGTGTTTCCATAGGGTTCTCCCATGTAATTCACCTCTTCCATTAAAGGGTTCTCAGGATCATAGGCTTCTTCCTCAGATGAAGTCTCCTTAGTACTGCTTGGTGCATTTTGCATCCCAGACAGACTTTGAGAAATCATATTGACTTGTTGGGTCAATATTTTGTTCTGAGCCAATATGGCATTCAGAGTGTCAATCTCAAGAACTCCTTTCTTCTGACTAGTCCCATTGTTCACAGGATTTCTTTCAGAAGTGTACATGAATTGGTTATTTACAACCATTTCAATTAGCTCGTGAGCTTCAGTGGGCGTCTTCTTCAGATGAAGAGATCCTCCAGCAGAGCTATCCAAAGACATCTTGGACAGTTCAGAGAGACCATCATAGAAAATACCTATGATGCTCCATTCAGAAAGCATGTCAGAGGGACACTTTCTGATTAATTGTTTGTATCTTTCCCAAGCTTCATAGAGGGATTCTCCTTCCTTCTGTCTGAAGGTTTGGACTTCCACTTTAAGCTTACTCAATTTTTGAGGTGGAAAGAACTTTGCCAAGAAGGCATTGACTAGCTTTTCCCAAGAGTCCAGGCTTTCTTTAGGTTGAGAGTCCAACCATGTTCTAGCTCTGTCTCTTACAGCAAAAGGGAATAGCATAAGTCTGTAGACCTCAGGGTCAACCCCATTAGTCTTGATAGTGTCACAAATTTGCAAGAACTCAGCTAAAAACTGATGAGGATCTTCCAATGGAAGTCCATGGAACTTGCAATTCTGTTGCATTAGAGAAACTAATTGAGGCTTAAGCTCAAAGTTGTTTGCTCCAATGGCAGGGATAGAGATGCTTCTCCCATAGAAGTCGGGAGTAGGTGCAGTAAAGTCACCCAGCACCTTCCTTGCATTGTTGGCATTGTTGTTGTTTTCGGCTGCCATGAGTTCTTCTTCCTTGAAGAATTCGGTTAGGTCCTCTAAAGAGAATTGTGCTTTGGCTTCTCTTAGCTTTCTCTTCAAGGTCCTTTTAGGGTCAGGGTCAGCCTCAACAAGAATGCTTTTGTCTTTGCTCCTGCTCATAAGAAAGAGAAGAGAACAAGGAAATGTGGAATCCTCTATGTCACAGTATAGAGATTCCTTGAGGTGTAAGAGGAAAAGAAAAGTAGAAGACAGAAGTAGAAAATTCGAACTTATCAAAGGAGATGGAGTTCGAGTTTTGCATTAAGGGATAGTGTTAGTCCATAAATAGAAGGATGTGAGAAGGAGGGAAGTGATTTTCGAAAATTAAGTGAAAAATTTTGAAAACATTTTTGAAAAACATTACTTAATTTTCGAAAATGAAAATGGAAAAGGAATCAAGTGATTTTTGGAAAAAGATTTTGAAATTAGAAATCAAAAAGATTCGATTGAAAATTATTTTGAAAAAGATGTGGTTAAGAAGATATGATTGGTTAAAAAAATGTGACTGAGAAGATATGATTTGAAAAACATTTAAAAAAAATTTGATCTTGAAAATTAAAAACTTGACTAACAAGAAAAGATATGATTCAAGCATTAAACCTCTCTCAACAGAAAAGGCAACATACTTGAAATGTTGAATCAAATCATTAATTGGTAGCAAGTATCTTTGAAAATGGAAGGAAATTGATTTTGAAAAAGATTTGATTGAAAAGATATGATTTGAAAAAGATTTGATTTTGAAAAACTTTGAAAACCTGAAAAAAATTGCATTGAAAAACAAAATCTTCCCTCTTGTGCCATCCTGGCGTTAAACGCCCAGAATGGTGCACATTCTGGCGTTTAACGCCCAAAACTATACCTCTTTGGGCGTTAAACGCCCAACCAGGTACCCTGGCTGGCGTTTAAACGCCAGTCTGTCCTTCTTCACTGGGCGTTTTGAACGTCCAGCTTTTTCTGTATAATTCCTCTGCAGTATGTTCTGAATCTTCAATTCTCTGTATTATTGACTTGAAAAGACACAAATTAAAAATATTTTTGGATTTTTAATAATAAGAAAAAATCAAAATACAACTAAAATCAAATAACAATGCATGCAAGACACCAAACTTAGCAGTTTGTATACTACTAACACTAATGATAATGCATATGAGACACATAAACACTCAAGCCAAGAGAATTCAAAGATTAGAGTAAGAAATCATCAAGAATTATTTGAAGATCCTTAAGACACATGAATGCATGCAATTGACACCAAACTTAAAATGAAACACTAGACTCAAACAATCAATTTTTTTTGGGATTTTATGATTTTGTAAATTTTTTTTTGTGTTTTTCGAAAATTAAGTGGAAAAAGATATCAAAATTCTTAATGAGAATTCCAGGAATCAGTGCAATGCTAGTCTAAGACTCCGGTCCAGGAACTAGACATGGCTCCACAGCCAGCCAAGCTTTCAAAGAAAGCTTCGGTCCAAAACACTAGACATGGCCAAAGGCCAGCCAAGCCTTAGTAGATCACTGCTCCAAAAGCAAGATTGATAAAAATCTACAAGCTCTTGTGATGATAAATTGAAACCTCGGTCCAATGAGATTAGACATGGCTTCTCAGCCAGCCAGATTTCAACAGATCATCATGAAACTCTAGAATTCATCTTCAAGAATTTCGAAAAAATAAATACCTAATCTAAGCAACAAGATGAACCGTCAGTTGTCCAAACTGAACAATCCCCGGCAACGGCGCCAAAAACTTGGTGCTGTTGCCGGATCAGAAATTTGGCACTGATGTTACCGGACCAAACGCTTGCTCAAAACTTGAACAATCCCCGGCAACGGCGCCAAAAACTTGGTGGCGCGAAATTGTGAACAATACTTTTCACAACTCTCATAATCCCCGGTCATGAACCCCAAAAACTTGGTGCTCAATACCATGGCATTAACACAACTTCGCACAACTAACCAGCAAGTGCACTGGGTCGTCCAAGTAATAAACCTTACGCGAGTAAGGGTCGATCCCACGGAGATTGTTAGTATGAAGCAAGCTATGGTCATCTTGTAAATCTTAGTCAGGCAAACTCAAATGGATATGGTGATGAACGAAATAAACATAAAGATAAAGATAGAGGTACTTATGTAATTCATTGGTAGGAACGTCAGATAAGCGCATGAAGATGCCTTCCCTTCCGTCTCTCTGCTTTCCTACTGTCTTCATCCAATCCTTCTTACTCCTTTCCATGGCAAGCTTATGTAGGGTTTCACCGTTGTCAGTGGCTACCTCCCATCCTCTCAGTGAAAACGTTCCTATGCTCTGTCACAGCATGGCTAATCATCTGTCGGTTCTCGGTCAGGCCGGAATAGAATCCAGCAATTCTTTTGCGTCTGTCACTAACGCCCCGCCTGCTAGGAGTTTGAAGCATGTCACAGTCATTCAATCATTGAATCCTACTCAGAATACCACAGACAAGGTTAGACCTTCCGGATTCTCTTGAATGCCGCCATCAGTTCTAGCCTATACCACGAAGACTCTGATCTCACGGAATGGTTGGCTCGGTTGTCAGGCGAGCACTCGGTTGTCAGGCGATCAACCATGCATCGTGCAATCAGGAATCCAAGAGATATTCACTCAATCAAAGGTAGAACGGAGGTGGTTGTCAGTCACACGTTCATAGGTGAGAATGATGATGAGTGTCACGGATCATCACATTCATCAAGTTGAAGAACAAGTGATATCTTAGAACAAGAACAAGCGGAATTGAATGGAAGAACAATAGTAATTGCATTAATACTCGAGGTACAGCAGAGCTCCACACCTTAATCTATGGTGTGTAGAAGCTCCACCGTTGAAAATACATAAGAACAAGGTCTAGGCATGGCCGTGAGGCCAGCCTCCCAGTGATCTAAGGTAGCATAAAAATGAAGATAGCTACCAAAGTCTACAAATACAATAGTAAAAGGTCCTACTTATAGAGAACTAGTAGCCTAAGGTTTACAGAAATGAGTAAATGACATAAAAATCCACTTCCGGGCCCACTTGGTGTGTGCTTGGGCTGAGCAATGAAGCATTTTCGTGTAGAGACTCTTCTTGGAGTTAAACGCCAGCTTTAGTGCCAGTTTGGGCGTTTAACTCCCATTTGGGTGCCAGTTCCAGCGTTTAACGCTGGGATTTCTGAGGGTGACTTTGAACGCCGGTTTGGGCCATCAAATCTTGGGCAAAGTATAGACTATCATATATTTCTGGAAAGCCCAGGATGTCTACTTTTCAACGCCGTTGAGAGCGCGCCAATTGGGCTTCTGTAGCTCTAGAAAATCCACTTCGAGTGCAGGGAGGTCAGAATCCAACAGCATCCGCAGTCCTTTTTAGTCTCTGAATCAGATTTTTGCTCAGGTTCCTCAATTTCAGCCAGAAAATACCTGAAATCACAGAAAAACACACAAACTCATAGTAAAGTCCAGAAAAGTGAATTTTAACTAAAAACTAATAAAAATATACTAAAAACTAACTATATCATACCAAAAACATACTAAAAACAATGCCAAAAAGCGTACAAATTATCCGCTCATCAACACAGCAGAGCTCCTCACCCCCAACCATGGGGTTTAGAGACTCATGCCGTGGAAGATACACAAAGAAACGTGTAGAGTGTCATGAGGTACAGATACAATGTCAAAAGATCCTATTAATAGTAAACTAGTAACCTAGGGTATACAGAAATGAGTAAATGACGTAAAAATCCACTTCTGGGTCCACTTGGTGTGTGCTTGGGCTGAGCATTGAAGCTTTTATGTGTAGAGACGTTTTCTGGAGTTAAACGCCAGTTCTCATGCCAGTTTGGGCGTTTAACTCCAAATTTTATGCCAGTTCCAGCGTTAAACGCTGGAATTTCTGAGGCTGTTTTGCCACGCCGGTTTGGGCCATCAAATCTCGGGCAAAGTATGGACTATTATACATTGCTGGAAAGCCCAGGATGTCTAATTTCCAGTGCCATTGAGAGCGCGCCAATTGGGCTTCTGTAGCTCCAGAAAATCCACTTCGAGTTCAGAGAGGTCAGAATCCAACAGCATCTGCAGTCCTTTTCAGTCTCTGAATCAGATTTTTGCTCAAAACCCTCAATTTCAGCCAGAAAATATCTGAAATCACTGAAAAACACACAAACTCATAGTAAAGTCCAGAAAAGTGAATTTTAACTAAAAACTAATAAAAATATACTAAAAACTAACTAGATTATACTAAAAACATACTAAAAACAATGCCAAAAAGCGTATAAATTATCCGCTCATCACAACACCAAACTTAAATTATTGCTTGTCCCCAAGCAACTGAAAATCAAAATAGGATAAAAAGAAGAGAATATACTATAGACTCCAAAATATCAAGGAAACATAGCTCCAATTAGATGAGCGGGACTAGTATCTTTTTGCCTCCGAACAGTTTTGGCATCTCACTCTATCCTTTGAAGTTCAGAATGATTGGCATCTATAAGAACTCAGAACTCAGATAATGTTATTGATTCTCCTAGTTAGGTATAATGATTCTTGAACATAGCTAGTGTATGAGTCTTGGCTGTGGCCCAAAGCACTCTGTCTTCCAGTATTACCACCGGATACATACATGCCACAGACACATAATTGGGTGAACCTTTTGAGATTGTGACTCAGCTTTGCTAGAGTCCCCAATTAGAGGTGTCCAGGGTTCTTAAGCACACTCTTTTTGCCTTGGATCACAACTTTATTTCTTTCTTTTTCTTTTTCTTTCTCTCTTTTTTTTTTCTTTTTTTTTGTATTCACTACTTTTTCTTGCTTCAAGAATCAATCTAATGATTTTTATTTAGATCCTCAATAACAGTTCTCTTTTTCCTCATTCTTTCAAGAGCCAACAATTTTAACATTCTCAAAACAACAAATTCAAGAGACATATGCACTGTTCAAGCATTCATTCGGAAAACAAAAATTATTGTCACCACATCAAACTAATTCAACTAGTTTCAAGGATAAATTTCGAAATCCTGTACTTCTTGTTCTTTTGTGATTAAAGCATTTTTCATTTAAGAGAGGTGATGGATTCATAGGACATTCATAGCTTTAAGACATGAATTTTAAATTTTATTAATTATGAATTAAAAACAAGACTCAAAAATAAATATAAGATGAGACTAGAGAAATAAAATTAGAAAACAAAAATTCAAACTAGGCTCCTAATGATAGAGGTTTTCACAGAGTTAGGACTCAACAACCTTGATTTTGAGAAGTGGATGCTCCCTCAGCTTGAGAGGAGAGCTTTTGGCGTTTCAACTCTTGGAGTTCACGCCCCTGCTTCTCTTGTTCCTTCAGCAATTTGCAGAGCATGCAGTTCTGATTCTGCTGTTCTTCCTTAAGTTGCTCCATAGTCTCTTGCAACTTGTTGATAGATGCTTCTAGGCTGGCCCAGTAGCCAATTTCAGGGAATTCAGGGAGGAACTCATGCGCCCTCCTTTTGATAGAGTTATCTTGCATTTGTCCTTCCATTGACTTCTTGGTGATTGGATGTTCAATGGGTATAAACTCATCTACTCCCATCTTTACCCCAGCCTCTTTACAGAGCAAGGAGATCAAGCTTGGGTAAGCCAATTTGGCTTCAGTAGAATTTTTATTTGCAATTGTGTAGATCTCACAAGCAATCACATGATGAACCTCCACTTCTTTTCCAAGCATAATGCAATGAATCATCACTGCTCTCTTGATAGTGACCTCAGAACGGTTGCTAGTGGGTAGTATGGAACGCCCAATAAAGTCTAGCCAACCTCTTGCAATTGGTTTGAGGTCTCCCCTCTTGAGTTGGTTTGGGACACCCTTTGAATTGGTTATCCACTTAGTTCCAGGGAGGCATATGTCCTCTAGAACTTGATCCAACCCTTTATCTACTCTCACCACTCTCCTATTAAAGGATTCAGGATCATCTTGCAGTTGAGGTAATTTGAAGATTTCTCTTATTTTGTCCAGATGGAAGTACATAACTTTCCCTTTGACCATGGTTCTGTAGGTATGGTAAGCAGTTCCAGTCATTCTCTGCTTATCTGTTAACCACAGATTTGAGTAGAATTCCTGAACCATGTTCCTTCCAACCTTTATTTCAGGATTGGTTAGAACTTCCCATCCTCTGTTTCGAATTTGCTCTTGGATCCCCGGATACTCATCTTCTTTCAGATCAAATTTTACTTCCGGGATCACTGACCTCAGACCCATTATTTTGTGATAATGGTCTTCATGTTCTTTGGTTAAGAACTTCTCTTGATTCCAAAGATTCTTTGGATTATTCTCTTTCTTTCCTCTTAAATTGGTTTGTTTTCCCTTAGGAGCCATGATCTTGATGAATCTTGGCTTAGTGATCACGGAAAAGCACACCAAACTTAGAGGTTTGCTTGTCCTCAAGCAAAAGAAAGGAAAGAAGAGGGAGAGAGGAAGAGCAAATTCGAATGGTGTGGGGAATGAGGGGTGCCAAACGTGTATTTATAAGGTGAGGGAGAGGAGATTTCGAAAAAAAAAAGAGACAATTGAAAGAAGATTTGAGAAGATATGGAAAGAAATTGAGAGAAGGGTGAGTTTTTGACCAAAATTTGGGAATGATTTGAGAGATTTGAAGAATGATTTTAGATTTTTGAAAATTTGAAAGTGAATGATGAGAGATTGAAATGTGTTTTTGTAGAAAAATATGGGTAAGAAAAGGAAAGTTTGAAAAAAATTGAATTGAAAACAAAATTGTGGTCCCCCCACCTTTCTGGCGTTAAACGCCCAGAATGGCACTCATTTTGGCGTTTAACGCCCATTTGTTGCCCCTTTTAGGCGTTTAACGCCCAGCCAGGTGCCCTGGCTGGCGTTAAACGCCAGAATTCCTTTATCACTGGGCGTTTTTCTAAACGCCCAGGATGCTGCACACCTGGCGTTAAACGCCCAGAATGGTGCCCATTCTGGCGTTAAACGCCCAAAATGGCACCATTTCTGGTGTTAAACGCCCAGAATGGTACCCATTCTGGCGTTTAACGCCCAAAATGCCCCTTACTGGCGTTTTTTCGCCAGTAAGCTCTTTTTCTCTGCTTTTTGAGCTGAATCCTTCTGTAACTCTGTGAATTCCTTCATTTTTGATAATTGCCTCTGTAAGAACAATTCATACAACCTCCTAATGACTGGGTTGCCTCCCAGCAAGCGCTTCTTTACTGTCTTTAGCTGGACCTTTACTGAGAATCACTCAAGTCTCAGTTTTGAGCATTCCTGCTCAAAATTGCCTTCAAGATAATGCTTGATTCTCTGTCCATTAACAATGAACTTTTTGTCAGAATCCATATCCTGAAGCTCAACATATCCATATGGTGATACTCCTGTAATCACATACGGACCCCTCCACCGGGATTTGAGTTTTCCTGGAAACAGTCTGAGCCTAGAGTTGAAGAGCAGAACGTTTTATCCTGGCTCAAAGACTCTGGTTGACAACTTCTTGTCATGCCATTTCTTTGCCTTTTCCTTATAAATTTTTGCATTTTCAAAGGCATTGAGTCTGAACTCCTCTAGCTCATTTAGCTGGAGTAGTCTTTTTTCACCAGCTAACTGAGCATCCATGTTTAGGAATCTGGTTGCCCAGTAGGCTTTATGTTCCAGTTCCACGGGCAGATGACAGGCCTTCCCGTACACCAGTTGGTATGGAGAGGTTCCTATAGGAGTCTTGAATGATGTTCTGTATGCCCACAGAGCATCATCCAAGCTCTTTGCCCAATCCTTTCTCCGGGCTATCATAGTCCATTCCAGGATTCTTTTTAGCTCTCTGTTAGAGACCTCAGCTTGCCCATTTGTCTGTGGATGATACGGAGTTGCCACTTTGTGGCTAATTCCATATCTAACCATAGCAGAGTATAGCTGTCTATTGCAGAAATGAGTGCCCCGTCACTGATTAGTACTCTGGGAACACCAAACCTGCTGAAGATGTGTTTCTGGAGGAATTTTAGCACGGTCTTGGTATCATTAGTGGGTGTAGCAATTGCTTCTACCCACTTAGATACATAGTCCACTGCCACCAGAATATAAGTGTTTGAGTATGATGGTGGGAATGGCCCCATGAAGTCAATTCCCCATACATCAAACAATCCTATCTCTAATATTCCATGTTGAGGCATGGCATATCCGTGAGGCAAGTTACCAGCTCTTTGGCAACTGTCACAGTTACGCACAAACTCTCGGGAATCGTTATAGAGAGTAGGCCAGTAGAAGCCACATTGGAGAACTTTAGTGGCTGTTCGCTCACTTCCAAAATGTCCTCCATACTGTGATCCATGGCAGTGCCATAGGATCCTTTGTGCTTCTTCTCTAGGTACACATCTGCGGATCACTCCGTCTGCACATCTCTTAAAGAGATATGGTTCATCCCAGAGGTAGTACTTGGCATCTGAAATTAATTTCTTTCTTTGCACTCTGCTGTACTCCTGGGGTATGAACCTCACAGCTTTGTAGTTTGCAATATCTGCAAACCATGGAGCTTCCTGAATGGCAAAGAGTTGCTCATCTGGGAAGGTCTCAGAGATCTCAGTAGAAGGGAGGGACGCCCCAGCTACTGGTTCTATTCGGGACAGATGATTAGCTACTTGGTTCTCTGTCCCTTTTCTGTCTCTTATTTCTATATCAAACTCTTGCAGAAGCAATACCCATCTTATAAGTCTGGGTTTTGAATCCTGCTTTGTGAGTAAGTATTTAAGAGCAGCATGGTCAGTGTACACAACCACTTTGGATCCTACTAGATAGGATCTAAACTTGTCAATGGCATAGACCACTGCAAGTAACTCTTTTTCTGTGGTTGTGTAATTCTTCTGTGCGTCATTTAGAACACGGCTGGCATAATAAATGACGTGCAGAAGCTTGTTATGCCTCTGTCCCAACACTGCACCAATGGCATGGTCACTGGCATCACACATTAGTTCAAATGGCAATGTCCAATCTGGTGCAGAGATGACTGGTGCTGTGACCAGCTTAGCTTTCAGGGTCTCAAATGCCTGCAGACACTGTGTGTCAAACACAAATGGAGTGTCAGCAGCTAGCAGGTTACTCAAAGGTTTTACAATTTTTGAAAAATCCTTGATAAACCTTCTGTAGAATCCTGCATGCCCCAGAAAGCTTCTGATTGCCTTAACATTGGCAGGTGGTGGTAATTTTTCAATTACCTCTACCTTTGCCTTGTCCACCTCTATTCCCCTGCTTGAAATTTTGTGCCCAAGGACAATGCCTTCAGTCACCATAAAGTGACATTTCTCCCAGTTCAAAACCAGGTTAGTCTCTTGGCATCTTTTCAGAACAAGTGCTAGGTGATTAAGACAGGAGCTGAATGAGTCTCCGTATACTGAGAAGTCATCCATGAAGACTTCCAGAAATTTCTCTACCATATCTGAGAAGATAGAGAGCATGCACCTTTGAAAGGTTGCAGGTGCATTGCACAGACCAAAAGGCATCCTTCTGTAAGCAAACACGCCAGAAGGGCAAGTAAATGCTGTTTTCTCTTGGTCTTGAGGGTCTACTGCAATTTGGTTGTAGCCTGAATAGCCATCCAAAAAGTAGTAATAATCATGACCAGCTAGCCTTTCTAGCATTTGGTCTATGAATGGTAAAGGAAAATGATCCTTTCTAGTGGCTGTATTGAGCCTTCTGTAGTCAATACACATACGCCACCCTGTAACTGTTCTTGTAGGAACCAGTTCATTTTTTTCATTATGAACCACTGTCATGCCTCCCTTTTTGGGGACAACTTGGACAGGGCTCACCCAGGGGCTATCAGAAATAGGATAAATAATCCCAGCCTCTAGTAATTTAGTGACCTCTTTCTGCACCACCTCCTTCATGGCTGGATTTAGCCTCCTTTGTGGTTGAACCACTGGTTTGGCATTATCCTCCAACAGGATGTTGTGCATGCATCTAGCTGGGCTAATGCCCTTGAGATCACTTATGGACCACCCAAGAGCTGCTTGTGTGTCCTTAGCACTTGAATCAGTGCTTCCTCTTCCTGTGGATTTAAAGCAGAGCTTATAATCACTGGAAAAGTGTCACCCTCTCCCAGAAACGCATACTTCAGGGATGGTGGTAGTGGTTTGAGTTCAGGTTTGGGAGGCTTATCCTCCTCCTGAGGAATTTTCGAAAATTCCTTTGTTTCCACTGATTCTTCTTGATCAGGTTGAGCATCTTTGAAGATGTCCTCAAGCTCTGATTCTAGGCTTTCAGTCATATTGATCTCTTCTACCAGAGAGTCAATAATGTCAGCGCCCATGCAGTCATTTGGTGTGTCTGGATGCTGCATAGCTTTTACAGCATTCAACTTGAACTCATCCTCATTGACTCTCAGGGTTACTTCCCCTCTCTGTACATCAATGAGAGTTCGTCTAGTTGCTAGGAAAGGTCTTCCTAGAATGAGAGTTGCACTCTTGTGCTCCTCCATTTCCAGCACCACAAAGTCAGTTGGAAAGGCAAATGGCCCAACTTTGACAATCATGTCCTCTATTATGCCTGATGGATATTTAATGGAGGCATCAGCAAGTTGGAGGCATATCCGGGTTGGTTTGACTTCTCCAGTCAACCCAAGCTTTCTGATAGTGGATGCAGGAATTAGATTGATGCTTGCTCCAAGGTCACATAGGGCTGTCTTGGTGCAGGCACCTTCTAATGTGCATGGTATCATAAAGCTTCCTGGATCTTGAAGCTTTTCTGGTAAGCTTTTCAGAATGACTGCACTGCATTCTTCAGTGAGAAACACTTTTTCAGTTTCTCTCCAATCCTTCTTATGACTCAAGATTTCTTTCATGAACTTAGCATAAGAAGGTATTTGCTCAAGTGCCTCTGCAAACGGAATCTTTATTTCAAGAGTTCTCAGATAGTCTGCAAAGCGGGCAAATTGCTTATCCTGTTCCACTTGGCGGAGTTTTTGAGGATAAGGCATCTTGGCTTTATATTTTTCAACCTTAGATGCTGCAGATTTATTCCTTACAGAAGTGGTTGAAGAAGCCTTGTTAGAGGGATTACTGTCAGCACTCTCAGGTGTCTGATCCTCCCTTGGCGTTTGAACGCCAGGATTGGGTGGAAAATGGGCGTTTAACGCCAACTTTTCCCCCTTTTCTGGCGTTTGAACGCCAGAACTGGGCAGGGAATGGGCGTTTAACGCCAGCTTTCCCTCCCTTTCTGGCGTTTGAACGCCAATAACATTCCTCTCTGGGCTCTTACTGTCCTCAGAGGGATTTTGAACAGTGGTATGGTTATCCTCTGTCAATTGTTCATTATTTGGCTTTTTGCTACTTTGAGCAGTGTTATTCAGTGTCTTCCCACTCCTCAGTTGAACTGCTTGGCATTCCTCTGTTATCTGTTTAGATATTTGCTGTTTAGCTTGATTCAACTGCAGTTCCATGTTCTTGTTAGCAACTTTAGTTTCACGGAGCATCTCTTTAAATTCTGCTAACTGTTCTGTCATTAGGAGCAATTGTTGATTAAGTTCAATCATCTGTTCTTGAGGACTAGGATCAGTGGCTAATGCCATGACCTCCTCTTTTGGAGAGAACTCATTGCTAGAGTACAAATATTGGTTTCTAGCAACAGTGTCTATAAGCTCTTGAGCTTCTTCAATTGTCTTCCTCATGTGGATAGATCCACCAGCTGAGTGGTCTAAAGACATCTGAGCCTTTTCTGTGAGCCCATAGTAGAAGATGTCTAACTGTACCCACTCTGAAAACATTTCAGAGGGGCATTTTCTTAGCATACCTCTATACCTCTCCCAGGCATTATAAAGGGATTCATTATCCTCTTGTTTAAAGCCTTGGATGTCCAGCCTTAGCTGTGTCATCCGCTTTGGAGGGTAAAAGTGATTCAGGAATTTGTCTGATAACTGTTTCCATGTCTTTATGCTTGCTGTAGGTTGGTTATTTAACCACCTTTTAGCTTGATCTTTTACAGCAAATGGAAACAGTAATAGTCTGTAGACATCCTGATCCACCTCTTTATCATGTACTGTGTCAGCAATTTGTAAGAACTGTGCCAGAAACTCAGTAGGCTCTTCCTGTGGAAGACCGGAATACTGGCAATTTTGCTGCACTATGATAATGAGTTGAGGATTTAGCTCAAAGCTGCTTGTTTGATGGGAGGTGTACAAATGCTACTCCCATATGCAGCTGTAATGGGGTTAGCATATGACCCCAGAGTCCTTCTGGACTGATCAATTCCACTTAGGTCCATAATGGATAAAGGGAAATGATATGGATTGCAAATAGATAAAATATTTTGTTTTTTTTTTGAATTAAACGAAAAAAATAAAATATAATAAAAAAAATAAAATAAAAATTCGAAAACTAAAAAGAAAATAAGATCAAAGCAAATTGAGAACTGAATCAATTAGTCAATTAAAAAGATTTTAAAAAAAGCAATTAAAAGATATGATTGAAAAATTTTTTGAAAAAAGATTTGATTTTTGAAAAGAGGAAAGAGAAAAACAACAAAATGATACCAAACTTAAAACTTTTAGAAAATCAAACACTAATTTTCGAAAATTTTAAGGGAAAAACACAAAATGACACCAAACTTAGAATTTTTAAAGATCAAAAAGAGACTAAGGACATGCAAATTCGAAAAACTAAAAGAAAAGCAAAAGCATGCAATTGACACCAAACTTAAAATATGAAACTAGACTCAACTAAAAGACTCTAAACCAACAAAAATAAAATAATCCTAATCTAAGCAACAAGATAAGCCGTCAGTTGTCCAAACTCGAACAATCCCCGGCAACGGCGCCAAAAACTTGGTGCACGAAATTGCAATCACGCTTTTGCAACTCCGCACAACTAACCACAAGTGCACTGGGTCGTCCAAGTAATACCTTGCGTGAGCAAGGGTCGATCCCACGGAGATTGTCGGCTTGAAGCAAGCTATGGTTATCTTGTAAATCTTAGTCAGGATATCAGAAATTATCAGGATTGATTGTGAAAAGCAAAAGAACATGAAATGGTTACTTGTTTTGCAGTAATGGAGAATAGGTTGAGGTTTTGGAGATGCTCTGTCTTCTGAATCTCTGCTTTCCTACTGTCTTCTTCATCAAACACGCAAGGCTCCTTCCATGGCAAGCTGTATGTAGGGTTTCACCATTGTCAATGGCTACCTCCCATCCTCTCAGTGAAAATGTTCCTATGCTCTGTCACAGCATGGCTAATCATCTGTCGGTTCTCGATCAGGCCGGAATAGAATCCAGTGATTCTTTTGCGTCTGTCACTAACGCCCCGCCTTCAGGAGTTTGAAGCTCGTCACAGTCATTCAATCATTGAATCCTACTCAGAATACCACAGACAAGGTTTAGACGTTCCGGATTCTCTTGAATGCCGCCATCAGTTCTAGCTTATACCACGAAGATTCCGGTTAAAGAATCCAAGAGATAACTACTTAATCTAAGGTAGAATGGAGGTGGTTGTCAGGCACGCGTTCATAGTTGAGAATGATGATGATTGTCACGGATCATCACATTCATCCGGGTTAAGAACAAGTATTATCTTAGAATGGAAGCAAGCATGATTGAATGAGAAACAGTAGTAATTGCATTAATCCATCAAGACACAGCAGAGCTCCTCACCCCCAACCATGGGGTTTAGAGACTCATGCCGTGGAAGATACACAAAGAAACGTGTAGAGTGTCATGAGGTACAGATACAATGTCAAAAGATCCTATTAATAGTAAACTAGTAACCTAGGGTATACAGAAATGAGTAAATGACGTAAAAATCCACTTCTGGGTCCACTTGGTGTGTGCTTGGGCTGAGCATTGAAGCTTTTATGTGTAGAGACGTTTTCTGGAGTTAAACGCCAGTTCTCATGCCAGTTTGGGCGTTTAACTCCAAGTTTTATGCCAGTTCCAGCGTTAAACGCTGGAATTTCTGAGGCTGTTTTGCCACGCCGGTTTGGGCCATCAAATCTCGGGCAAAGTATGGACTATTATATATTGCTGGAAAGCCCAGGATGTCTACTTTCTAGTGCCGTTGAGAGCGCGCCAATTGGGCTTCTGTAGCTCCAGAAAATCCACTTCGAGTGCAGGGAGGTCAGAATCCAACAGCATCTGCAGTCCTTTTCAGTCTCTGAATCAGATTTTTGCTCAAAACCCTCAATTTCAGCCAGAAAATACCTGAAATCACAGAAAAACACACAAACTCATAGTAAAGTCCAGAAAAGTGAATTTTAACTAAAAACTAATAAAAATATACTAAAAACTAACTAGATTATACTAAAAACATACTAAAAACAATGCCAAAAAGCGTATAAATTATCCGCTCATCAGTCTGCCGCTGGCCAATGAGTTGCTGCATGCACAAGGCGGGGTTTGAACTCTCGACACTTGCTTAAGCGGACAAGTGAGCTGACCACTCAGCCAACTCAAGTTGGTTACTGACCTTTGTAGCTATTCTCTGTAAATAATGCCACTTTTAATTAATATGCAGGCCTATGTAGACTCGAGTGTAATTATGGGCCAGACTGGCTACTACCAGAAGGATGTTGAGAAGTTTACAAACATCAAATACATGTGATGTAACCCAGAAAATGGTTTTTTCCCTGATTTGTCTTCTATTTCCCGACCAGATATCATCTTTTTCTGCTCGCCAAACAACCCTACCGGTGCTACGGCAACAAGAGAGCAATTGACCCAACTTGTTAAGTTTGCTAAGGACAATGGGTCTATAATAATCTATGATTCAGCATATGCAATGTACATCTCTGGTGACAATCCACGCTTGATCTTTGAAATTCCCGGAGCCAAAGAGGTCAGTCTGTATTATGATTTGATGTTTAAAAATCTGTCCTTATCTTCATTCTTAATTGCAGTTATGATACTTAAGAGTGCATGGCTTATAATAAAATGCAGATAATGTCAATTATTTGGAAACAAGTTCCATGCCTTTTTGCATTTGGTTATTGTAATAGGCGTTACCTTCCTTGAAAGTTTCTTGTTTCTTGCATGACTCATGAGAAGTTGTAGCTTGGATCTAATGAATATTTTGTCTGAACAAAGTTATATCATCAGGAAAGTTGTTCAACATTAGTATAACATTTTGTTAAAAGTTGCGAAAAGTTTGTAATTCAACTATGAAACTGCTTTTTACATTTGACGAATACTGTTGATCTCTGTTGGATATCTGTGTGTATGACTGAGTGGTTATGGCAAATTACAGGTTGCCCTTGAGGTTTCGTCATTTAGCAAGTTTGCCGGGTTCACTGGAGTTTGACTGGGTTGGACTGTGATTCCGAAGCAGTTGTTGTTTTCTGATGGATTTTCTGTTGCCAAGGACTTCAATCGAATTGTATGTACTTGCTTCAGTGGTGCATCAAATATTTCCCAGGCTGGTGGTCTGGCTTGCCTTTCACCAGATGGCCTTAAGGTCAGTTATTTAGTTTATTAGTTGTTTAACTAATCCATTCAATACACCATGGAAGGTATCCTCTCTTGCTCTGCCCTTTCTCCTTCCACACCCTAGAAAAAGGGTCCAAGAATTTATGATCCGAGAGTTTGTCGTCGCTCATGCACGATTACATGCTTTCTTAATCATTTAAAAAAAGCTACAGAAGTGACTTGCTGCGTTTGAATGCAGGCTATGCAAGACGTTATTGGATTCTACAAAGAGAACACTTAACATAATATTTAACAATGCAGGCTATGCGGAATCAAAGTCAGAGGAAGAATGACATGCTTTAATTGCATTGTGTTCCTGTTTCATTGCTTATATCATTGATTTCAAATAAAGGGTCTTGTTGCAGTATTTTCTATTGTGTTGTGGTTTATGTGTGCTTGTCTTTGTGGATTTGATAATTTAAATAGTCATTGTTAGGAACTCCCTTGTCAAGCAGAAAAGTGTCCTTGTTTCGTTTGGTTAACAGTGAAACAACACTGTTTCTTTGATTAAATCCATCTTCGCACGTCGTAGAGGCATCAATAACAGAGCTTAGCTTCACATTAGAATCAGCATAACGCTTAGCCTTGTAATTTTTAATGGGTTCTTTAATAATTGCGATGGCATCAGAATAAACTTGAAGACAATCATCTAGGCTTCTTTAAAACCATAGAGCAGGTTGGTTTCTTCAGGATATCTCGAACCATAAAGGGCAAACGCACTCCACCAGCATGTAAAGAGGTACAGTTGTTTAAGGCTTTCAGAGTTCAGACTAAACTATTTAATTTGCTGCTTCTTTTTTAAATTTCTTGCTGACAGCGCCGGCTAGAAATTCAAAATACTTGGTTAATAATTAAGATTATTAGAAATTTCTATTAGTCAACGCTTTAATTTTGAGCACTATCTTTGATTCTAATTTCATTAGTCAACGCTTGTATATGAGTTTTATGTAGGAGTGATTCTAATTTCTGCGGTATATTAGTCAACGCTTGTATATGCCTTATATGCCTCTAATACTAGAGAATATACCTGGTTGCATTACTTACATACAAGCATATATGATTGTGATGTTTGGTTCCCCAACTTCTTTCCTATGCGGCACTGAGTAAATGGGTTCCTTCATTGTGCACTTTGCACTGCATGATGATTGATGATTCACTTGAAGCTTTCATAAAAGGGTTTTTGGTTTGACTAATCTATATTCCTGTTCATCCTGCATGTTGAAGAAAACTACGTGCTTTTACTATTCCTAGGCTAGGATGTTTTCATCTCTGATGATATGATTTTCATTTACACTTTTGCATTTGTCATATTATTGTTTAATCTATAATGCTTGTCAATTATTAAGTTGAGACTTGTTTCTATATTCTTATTCCTCATTTGTTATCTTCTTTGCTCTGAGTAGAACAGGAGTACAGGAGAGCTCAGCTTCTTAACTTCTTTGATGAATTCTGTAGGTTCAATGGGTAAGCCAGTATATCATTTTGGAAATTTTTTTTATAGTTTGTTTTTGTTTGCAAATTAATGTTTATGTTTATATATGTTGCAGTTAGAGGATTCACAAGCCTCCAAGAAAATGCACCAAAAAGCGGTATCCTTGCTTCCTTTATTTTTTTCTCCACTAATCAATTTTCCAGTCATTATTAATGTTACTTTCATCAAAGCCATTTTTATACTGTTCATGTTTTTTTATGATCTTAAGTCTATATTAATATCTTTGTTAAGCTCTGGATGAAATTAAAAGTGAAGTCCAAAAGGTACCAAATAAATTAAAACCCTATCTCGCATTGTAAATGTTTATTATTGATTTACAGCTAGCTAGATATATTGCTATGATGCATGGTTGAATCAAAGGACGGAAGGTTAATGGTTATCTACACATATTGTCTATATGCCCTCCAATGCTTTGACAAGACAACTAGTTGATTTCATTAGATTTGCTATTCATTTGACAGTGACAAAATTGATTACTCCTTCAATTCTATTGGGTAATTTTATATGCCTAAGTGGTATGGTAAAGGTTTTGTGATACGTGGACTAATTAAAATTATTTGAGAAGATGCATGCATGATAGATATATATATAGAAACGTTGAAACATTTCTAAACTTAAACTTTGCTATTATATTATAATTTTTGGATTTTTCTTGATTGTTTTATAGTGTTATATAAAATTATATGTAGGGATGACAATGAAAGAAGTTAGAGTAGATTTTTATTGTATCTGATTCTATCTGTTCTATTTAATATATATAAAATTTGTTTTATTTTTATTTATGGATAGTAAAAATTTACACTCTAATGTACTTCAGTTTTATAATTTTAATTTTAAAATTTAACAAATAAAATTAAATTTTAAAATTTATATAATCATGATTACTCTCAATTAAATATAAACTAAAAATAAGTCATACAATATTAAACTACCCACAAAAAAAATTTTTTGAGCTCGTTTGAGATGGAATAGATAGGAAAACAGATTTGTAGGGAAACCTTTTCCTCATATTTTTTTTTTGTCATAGTTAACAGATTTTTTTAAATAAATAAATATTCAAGTTTGTTTTTATCTTTTGAGCTTGTTTGAGATGGAATAGATAGGAGTTTAAGGGAATTTGCTAATAAGTGAAGATATTATTATGCATCAGAAACAACATTGATTGTGGAAACAAGGTTTTGTATTATGTAGATTAGAGTATTGGGTTTGAATGTGTGATTTGCAAAAAGATTGAGAAATTGGAGAGATTGGTAAGGGAGGCAAGAGGAAAATCGTTGGATAAGGAGTTGCCATAAGCTCGCTATAGCCTTCAAGTGAGTTTCACTTGTTTCGGTTATTGTTTAGTTTTATCTTAAGTTAAAGAACCAAGTTTTAAGTTTGTATATTTTTGTGTTTCAGTTATTATAATATTATTTTGTTCATCTAGAATATTATTTATTGATGCATGATTTGTCTTATTTGGGTCTTTAGGGGGATCACAAGAAATTGTTGAAGAGGACAAGAGAGAGTTTCTTGTGTTGAAGAGTTGCTTGTGAAGCAATTACTGAAGTTGAATACTATTGAGGTTGAAGGTGAAGCGAAGTTGCGGAGAAAAGTTGAGGATTAAATTACAAGTACAATTGTTAGCTTTAGCTTTACATGTTTGGATTAATTTAGAATTTTTTAAATTTATATTTTATGGATTATGACTATGTAAAACTTGTCAAATTCAACTTTTGAAATATATTGTTGCTATTTTTGTAAAATTTGTGGGATTGAGTTTAAATTTGTTGAAATCTAATGCCATTTATTATTTTGTTGGTAGACACAAATTATTATTTAAAATAGAAATATTTTTTGCAATATTTAATAAAAAAAGCTTTGATGTTAGAGAGATTATGATAGTTTAAAATAGTTACTAAATATAGGAAAAAATTATCACAGAAATAAGTAACTTAGTGACGGTTTTAGATCGAAAAATTGTCACTAAAAATATTATGACAGTTTAAATAGTCACTAAATATATCTAAAAACAGTCATAAGAACTAGTATCTTAGTGACGGTTTCAAATAGTCATAAAATATAAGAAAAAAGTGTCATAGAATTTAGTAATTTAACGACAGTTTCAAAATGTCGCGAAATACAGTATAAAAAAACACCTTTACATGTGTTGCAAATTAGTGAAGGTTTTATGCTTTAAAAACCGTCACAAACAATTTAGCGACACTCCTTACCAACGGTGGTCCAAAACCGTCACTATGTCAGCTGGCGACGCTCAAATCTGCGACGCTTTTTTAACCGTCGCAAAATCATTTAGTGACAGTTAAAATCGTCACCAAGCATTAAAAAAAAAACGTCGCCAAAATGCTATTTTGTTGTAGTGTTTAAGCTATGACCTCTTCAGTTACAGGTTCAATGTTACTTTAATTTATGTTTCTCTTCCATTCTTAGATACTCTAATACTTTTATTTGATTTATGTTGCCAAATTGGCTTATGAACTTTTTATGTTAGGATTTTCTTAATTAATGCAATTTGAGGTATTTTCAGATATATGATTTTTATTTAGCTTTCTACATTCTTGGCTTTGGTTGATTAATTGGTAACTCTTGAGTTGTCAAACTCATTGTGATTGATAATTGATATCTTTGCTGATTGATTTAGATTCCTATAACTCTAGTCTTTCCTTAGGAGTTGACTAGGACTTTAGGTGTTAATTTAATTTAACTACTTGACTTAGTGGGAGCAAAAATATAATTCTCATCACCATTGATAAGGATAACTAGGATAGGCATTCTAATTTTCATACCTTGCCAAGAGTTTTCTTAATTATTAATTTATTTCTCTTGCTATTTAAATTACTTATTCTCTATTTCAAAAACCAAAAAATATATCTTTTTCCATAACCAATAATAAGTCATACTTCCCTGCAATTCCTTGAGAAGACGACCCGAGGTTTGAATACTTCGGTTTATAAATTTTATTGGGTTTGTTACTTGTGACAACCAAACGTTTGTATGAAAGAATTTTCTGTTGGTTTAGAAGCTATACTTACAACGCGATTATATTTGTGAATTTCTTTACCGATAGAAAATCCGATCGTCAAAATGGCATCGTTGCCGGGGAATTGCAAACGTGTGCCTTATTATTGGTTATTGTAAATATTTTTCAAAAATAAAAAAATTTCAGATTTTTATTTTAAAATTTTTTATCTTATCTTTTTTTTTTAAAAAAATCATATCTTTTTCAAAATCTTATCTTATCTTTTTCAAAAATCATATCTTTTTCAAAATCTTATCTTATCTTTTTTCAAAAATCATATCTTTTTCAGAATATTTTCTTTTTGTTAGTTTTTGTTCTTATTTTCTCTTACTACTATGAACTCTCACCCCTTTGTCTATGAGTCTGGTTACAATTATATTTCAGGAATATGAGATTATAATGACAATTTGCATCAAGGATGGGACAATCAAAGATGGCAGGAGCCACAAGGACTTGATCAACCCTCATGGCAACAACCACCTCCAATGGACTATCAACAACCATTCTGTGATGCATATCAAGGCAATGGCTATGTTGAGCACTCTTTTGATTATCAACAACCACCACCATATGCCTATGAACCCCTGGTGCACGAAATTGTAAATCACACTTTTCACAATTCGTACCACTAACCAGCAAGTGCACTGGGTCGTCCAAGTAATACCTTACGTGAGTAAGGGTCGATCCCACAGAGATTGTTGGCTTGAAGCAAGCTATGGTTATCTTGTAACTCTTAGTCAGGATATAAATTATAATTATCAGTTTTGATTGCTAGTAAATAAAAAGCATGGATTAAATAATACTTATTATGCAGTAATGGAGAATATATTGGAGTTTTGGAGATGCTTTGTCTTTTGAATCTCTGCTTCCCCCTGTCTTCATCTTCACGCACGCAAGGTTCCTCCTATGGCAAGCTATGTGTTGGTGGATCACCGTTGTCAATGGCTAGCATCCGTCCTCTCAGTGAAAATAGTCCAAGTGCGCTGTCACCACACGGCTAATCATCTGTCGGTTATCACTTATGCTAGAATAGGATCCATTGATCCTTTTGCGTTTGTCACTACGCCCATCCCTTGTGAGTTTGAAGCTCGTCACAATCATTCAATCCCTGAATCCTACTCGGAATACCACAGACAAGGTTTAGACTTTCCAGATTCTCAAGAATGCTGCCAATGGATTCTAGCTTATACTACGAAGATTCTGTTTAAGGAATCCAAGAGATACTCATTCAATCGAAGGTAGAACGAAAGTGGTTGTCAGGCACACGTTCATAGATTGAGAATGGTGATGAGTGTCACGGATCATCACATTCATCATATTGAAGTGCGAATGAATATCTTAGATAGAAACAAGCGTGTTTGAATGGAAAATAGAAATAATTGCATTAATTCATCGAGACGCTGCAGAGCTCCTTACCTCCAACAATGGAGTTTAGAGACTCATGCCGTCAAAGAGTACAAAGTTCAGATCTAAAATGTCATGAGGTACAAAATAAATCTCTAAAAATTGTTTAAATACTATAAACTAATAACCTAGGTTTACAGAAAATGAGTAAACTAAGATAGATAGTGCAAAAATCCACTTCTGGGACCCACTTGGTGTGTGCTGGGGCTGAGACTTGAGCTTTTCACGTGCCTGGGCTGTTTCTGGAGTTAAACAACAGGTTGTAACCTGTTTTGGGCGTTTAACTCCAATTTGCAACCTGTTTCTGGCGTTTAACGCCAGAATGGAACATGGAACTGGCGTTAAACGCCAGTTTACGTCGTTTATCTTCGAGCAAAGTATAAACTATTATATATTGATGGAAAGCCCTGGATGTCTAATTTGCAACTCAATTGAGAGCATTCCAATTGAACTTCTGTAGCTTCAAAAAAATCCATTCCGAGTGCAGGGAGGTCAGAATCCAACAACATCAGCAGTCTTTTTTCAGCCTGAATCAGATTTTTGCTCAGCTCCCTCAATTTCAGCCAGAAAATACCTGAAATCACAGAAAAACACATAAACTCATAGTAAAGTCTAGAATTATGAATTTTGCCTAAAAACTAACAAAAATATACTAAAAACTAACTAAAACATACTAAAAACTACATGAAATTACCCCCAAAAGGCGTTTAAAATATCCGCTCATCACAACACCACACTTAAACTGTTGCTTGTCCCCAAGCAACTAGATAAATAAAATAGGATAGAAATCAAGAAGCAATAATATCTTAGAGTTTTAAGTGAAGCTCAGATTCTAATTAGATGAGCGGGACTAGTGGCTCTTTGCTTCCGAACAGTTTTGGCATCTCACTTTATCCTTTGAATTTCAGAATGATTGGCATCCATAGGAACTCAGAATTCAGATAGTATTTTTGATTCTCCTAGTTTAGTATGTTGATTCTTGAACACAGCTACTCTATGAGTCTTGGCCGTAGCCCTAAGCACTTTGTTTTCTAGTATTACCACCGGATACATAAATGCCACAGACACATAACTGGGTGAACCTTTTCAGATTATGACTTAGCTTTGCTAAAGTCCCTAATTAAAGGTATCTAGAGTTCTTAAGCACAATCTTTTGCTTTGGATCACGACTTTAACCACTTAGTCTCAAGCTTTTTACCTGGACCTTCATGACACAAGCACATGGTTAGGGACAGCTTGATTTAGCCGCTTAGGCCAGGATTTTATTCCTTTAGGCCCTCATTTCCATTGATGCTCAAAGCCTTGGATCCTTTTTGCCCTTGCCTTTTGGTTTAAAGGGCTATTGACTTTTTCTACTGCTCCTTCTTTTTTTTACTACTTTTTCTTACTTCAAGAATCAATTTCATGATTTTTCAGATCATCAATAACATTTCTCTTGTTCATCATTCTTTCAAGAGCCAACAATTTTAACATTCATAAAATTTAATATAAAAAATATACACGGTTCAGGCATTCATTCAGAAGACAAAAAGTATTGCCACCACATATAAATAATTAGAATTTTCCTTATTAAAAACTCAAAAAAAATATTGCCTCTTTATTCTAAAAATCTGCTATTTTATTCATGTTTGATGATGATGAGAAAAATAAATTATATCTTAATTAGAGATAAAATCAAAATAGAGATACTAATTACTACTACTCATATATAACTTCTAAGGTAAATTCCTGATAAGAACAATTATCACAGAGTTAAGGCTAAGATTAGGACTCAACAACCTTTATTTTGGGAGGTGGATGCTCCTTTAGTCTGTGGGGTGCTTGGCCCTTCACGAGATAGCTTCTGACGCTTCAGTTCCTTAAGTTCACGCCTTTGCTCTTCTTGTTCCCTAAGCAGTTTGCAAAGCATGCTACTTTGATTTTGCTGTTCTTCCTTTAGTTGGTCCATAGCTTCTTGCAACTTGGTGACAGATGCTTCAAGACGCTCCCAGTATTCAATTTGAGGGATTTTCGGGAGGAACTCCTGTGCTTTCTTCTTGATGGAGTCGTCCTGCACTTGTTGTCCTTCCATTGACTTTTTGGTGATTGGTTACTCAACTGAGATATACTCATTTACTCCCATCTTTACCCCAGCATCTTTACATAGCATAGATATTAAGCTTGGATAAGCCAATTTGGCATATTTGGAGTTCTTGTTTGCAATTTTGTAAAGTTCACAAGAGATCAACTGATGAACTTCCACTTCTTTTCCCAACATAATGCAATGGATCATTACTGCTCTTTTGATGGTGACTTCAGAGCGGTTGCTAGTGGGCAGTATAGAACGCCCAATAAAGTCCAGCCAGCCTCTGGCAACTGGTTTGAGATCTCCTCTCTTGAGTTGGTTTGGGACACCCTTTGTGTTGGTTGTCCACTTGGTTCCAGGGAGGCATATGTCCTCTAGAATCTCGTCTAAGCCCTTATTTGTTCTCATCATTCTTCTATTAAAGGAGTCTGGGTCATTTTTCAGTTGAGGCAGCTTGAAGATCTCTCTTATTTTGTTAGGGTGGAGGTGAACAATCTTCCCTCTGACCAGAGTTCGATAGTCATAGAAGGTGGTTCCAGCTATTCTCTGCCTGTCTGTTTGCCACAGATTAGAGTAGAATTCCTGAACCATGTTTCTTCCTACCTTTGTTTCAGGATTAGCTAGGATTTCCCAGCTCCTGTTTCGAATTTGCTCTTGGATCTCCAGATATTCGTCTTCTTTCAGATCAAATTTAACTTCCGGGATCACTGACCTTAGACCCATGATTTTGTAGTAATGGTCTGAATGTTCTTTGGTTAAGAACTTCCCTTGATTCCAAAGTGGTTTTGGAATATTCTCTTTCTTGCCTCTTAGAATGGTTTGTTTTCCCTTAGGTGCCATGATCTTAGTGTGTATTGGTTTAGTGATCACGGATAAATAGACCAAATTTAGAGGTTTGCTTGTCCTCAAGCAAAAGAAAGGAAAGGAGAGGGATAGAAGGAGAGTCAAGTTCAAATTATGGAGGAGAAGAGGGAGCCGAACATAGATTTAAAGGGAGGGGTGGGTTTTCAAAAATTTTGAAGAAGATATGATAGAAGATATGACTTGTAAAAGATAAGTATGATAGGAAAAAGATGCACTTTAAAATTTAAAAGATATGAATAATATGAAAGATATTTGAAAAAGATAGATTTGTTTTGAAAAACATATTGTGAAGATTTGAAAAAGATATTGATGAGTTGAAAAGATTTGAGAGGGAAAAGAGATAGATTTGTTTTGAAAAGGATTTGAAAAGAAGTTGAAGAGGATTTGAAAAAGATTTATGTTTAGAATTAAGATACATTTGATATCTTTGAAAAAGGATTTGAAAAATTAGGATCTGTAATATGTTTGTGCAAGAAATTATGGATGGAAACATGAAAATTTGAAAAAAATCAAGTTGGGAACAAAAACTTCCTCCCTTCCACAATCTTGGCGTTAAACGCCCAACTGCTGCATGTTTTGGGCGTTTAACGCCCAGTTGGTGCTTGGTCTGGGTGTTTAACACCTAGCTGTTGCTTCTAGCTGGCGTTAAACGCCAGAAACTCCTTTATCACTGGGCGTTTTTCTGAACAACCAGGACGATGTAAATCTGGCGTTAAACGCCCAGAAGCTGCTTCTTTCTGGTGTTTAACGCCCAGATGGCTATCTCTACTGGCGTTAAACGCACAGTAGATGCTTCTTTTGGGCGTTTAACGCCCAAAACAGCTCTTACTGATTTTTTCGCACCAGTGAGCTTCTTTTTGCTATTTCATTGATGGAGTGCAGAAGCTGGTGAATTAAAAATTTATTAAAATGGTTACGTTGCAAGTATAGTTCTTAACTCACCGAAAATCTGCCTATCAATTTAGAAATATGTCACTGAAAGTTTAAATTAAAATTACTGGGAGTTTTAAGTCCCAGGTCGTCTCCCAACGAGTTGCAGAAAAATGTACTGTTTTATTAATCAGATATTCTAAAAAGAGTTGAGCTATGTAAATTGGGATTTAAATTGAGGAATTTTAAATAATAAAAATAAGAGGCCTTGACTGGGAATTGATTGGTTAGAATTTCTATCATTGATGGTGTGATTGTAAGATTAATTTATAATTAATAGTTGTTCTGTTTGGTTATCCCTTACTAGGTAAGAGAAAGTCAAACAAGTAGAAATGCCAGATCTGTTCACAAGTTGCAACCCACTTAGTTCAAAGGGATTGGCGTCGGTGACAGGATAGCAATCCAACATTTAACCCAATTACAAATTTTTCTTTCAATCCTTCCAACTCAAGAGTTCCTTTTAATCAACTCCCCATCAAGTAATGAAACTACTCACGCATTGTAAATAAAGAATCTATGGCACATGAAAGGGAATTAAAAGAAGACATGAATATTGGAATGGAATTTAAATTAAAAAGAAATAATCCTTGCATTAATTAATCATAAAAATATCTGAATGACAAAATTGAACATAACAAAGAACATGGAAGAATAAAACCAAGTTAAGAGAATAAACTAGAGTGATGAAATCTTGATGAGGAAAATAACTCTTCTCAATGTTCCAATGCTAAGATCAATTGAAAATTAAAATTCTTAAAACTAGAGAGAAAAAACCTAAGAGAGTCAAAAACTAGATCTAAACTACTTAATGAATGTTTTTTCTGTTGTTTCTACATATTCTCTGACTCTGGTCTGCTGTTCCTGGCCGAAAACTGGGCCGAAATAGGGTCCAAAATCGCTGGTTTTAGATTCTGCAGTTTATGCAGATCGCGCATGTCGCGCGATCGCGTCGTCCATGCGGACGCGTCGCTGGCGCTTTTCCTCTTCACGCGTTCGCGTCGTCCATGCTACCGCGTTGCTTGTGCTTTCCAATCCGCGCGGCCGCGCAAGCCATGCGGCCGCGTCACTGCGATTTGCGCTCCTTCGCGCGGTCGCGTGAGCCATGCGACCGCGTCACTTTTCGCTGGTTATCTCCTCAAACTCTTGTGTTCCTTCCATTTTTGCTAGCGTCCTCTCCAATCTCCGTCTCATTCATGCCCTATAAAGCCTGAAATGCTTGACACACAGATTACGGCATCGAATGGAATAAAGGAGAATTAAAATTAAATAATTAAAGTCTCTGGGAAGCAATTTTCAAACATGTAATAAATTCAGGAAGGAAATCTAAATGCATGCTAAATTGATGAATAAGTGGGTAAGGATCACGACAAAACCACACAATTAAACACAATATAAACTATAAAATAGTGGTTTATCAACCTCCCCACACTTAAACATTAGCATGTTCTCATGCTAAATTGAAGGAGACAAGGAAATAAGTATGAACATGCAGAAACTCATGAAATGCAATGCAATCCTACATACATAAATAAATGCAACTATATGATTATTATCCACTTAATCAAAAGTAAATAAGCCCTTCAAAACAATTACAAATCAAATTCCACTAATTCTATCATCATATAATAAAACTGATAAAAGTGCAAGAAGATAGCTTATGAAGGCTGGAAACATGAAAATTCAAGCATTGAACCCTCACTGATAATGTATGTAGGCTCTAATCTCTAGTGTATAGGGTAATCACTCTATTCTTCTCTAGTCATGCTTCCTAACTTTTGTTTTTCTCCTAACCAATCAACAACAGTTAATATACCAATGCAAACATCATAAGGTCTTTTCAGGGTTGTAATGGGGCCAAGGTGCAGGTAAGAATATACATATGGCTAAGTGAGCTTTATAAATTGAATCTTTAATTAACCTAAGCTCTCACCTAATATACATATATTCTATATACTTTTAAATTCATGCCTAGCTACCCATAATTCCCTTTTTCAACCCATACTCATGTTTCAACCTTGTATTTTAATTCTATCATATGTGCATTGATCTTTGAATTCTGAATTTAACATTGGGGTAATTTTGTCCCCTTATTTATTGAATATTTTTTATTATTTTTTTGAATTAATAAAGCTTATCAATGCACCTAGATTTTTCATTTTTATATTTTCACATGAGTGGGTATCCAAATTTCCTTTAAATTTTCATGACACATTCCCTTAACAACTTCTGTTCCCACAATTTCCCATACTTAACTAGCACACACAATTCTATCTTAAGCTAACCAAAGATTCAATTTGGGATATGCAATTGTTTTTCAGCTTAAGGTTAGTAATGTGGTGAAATATAGAACAAATGGGGTTTTAAAAGCTCAAAGTGGTTAACAAGGGTAATTGAAAAGGGTAGGCTTGATTTGGATAAGTGAGTTTAAACAAATAATGGCCTCAATCATGTGCAAGCATGTAAATATAATAAATATTGGACATATAAGATAAAACAAAATATAGATTACAATCATAGAGAAGTAAACACACAAGAATAAAATAATTATGGTTAAATAGTGTAACCATACATAAAGGCTCAAATCTTTCACAGGTTGTGTGTTCTTTAGCTCAAACATCATGTTCCAAATACAACTCAAGCAGATTTATCATAAAAACTTTGAAAAAAAATTAGTGAAATTTTGTTCCAAAGATAGATTTTTTTAAAAGAAACTTATTGTCTTTTCAATCAAGTAGAACATGCATGCAACTATCCTAACCTATGCAATTTATTCTATTCTATAAAAGAAAGAAAAAATCTAACTAAAATATCCTAATTATTGGTGTCAGAGAAGAGAATTTACCTTCGGAAGTCAGGTACTGACCGACCTCCCCACACTTAAGGCTTTGCACCGTCCTCGGTGCCATCTGTCAGGAACAGGGGTGGGCTGGTGGCAGTATCTCCACAGTCGGGACCAGTATGGCTCCCGGTGCTGGTAAAAGAAGTGGAGTCCGGGGTGTCTGAGTCTCTGAAGCGTCCCTTGAGTAGCTCCTTGAGGTGTTTGAATCGGCGCTCGTTACGGCGCTCTCTCATCTTTGCTTTTTTTTTCATGCCGATCCAACTTTTCAAGTATCTGCTGGAGGACTTTCTCAGTGGTAGATGCTTGTGGTGTTGAAGAAGGAATATCTTCAACCGGCTCAGTAGGCTGGCTTGTAGTGGCTGCTGAAAGTCTGAGGTATTTCCCATTAGGGACATATTGATCATCCCGTGGAAGCATAACTTTGGTGTCCCCAGCTCTGCAGGAGACTCCGGCTGTGGAGACAAGATTTGAGACCAAGGCGGGGAAAGGTAAGTTGCCCGCGATTTGTACATGCTCCATAGCATGCCGAATGTGTCTTGAGAGATTCAGAGGTTGTTCTGTAAGGATGCACCATAGTAGAACAGCCATGTCTGCAGTGAAGGAGGACTCATGAGTGCTTGGAAAGACGTAATGGGACATGATCTGTGCCCATACGCGAGCCTCCAAGGTAAGTGCGGAAGCCAAGATTCCCTTAGGGCGGTTGCGGTGGTATTCGTAGATCCAACGGCTGCCAGGTAAAGCAATGACGCTGAGAACAGAGTCCCAGTCAAATTGGTATCTCTGGCGCTGAAGGGTGGCTTCTTGAAAAGCGTCCATTCCTTCTGGAATAGGGGAAAGACTCAGAACTTGCTGAATGACCTCTTCTGTAATGGGGACTTGCTTCTGCCAGACATAAACAGACTGCATGGTTGGTATATAGAAGTTAGAGTAGAACTCAACTACCCAAGAAAGATTGACCTGCCTTGGCTGTCTCCGTAGGAAACCCCATTGTCTTCGCTCAATTTGTGGCTCAACAAAGGTGGCAATATTGGGCGGGAGGATGAGAAGGTATTCATTGTTATAGTTCCTTTCTGCTAGGATAGGGAACATCTGCTCACAGTAGCGATTGGAAAATCGCGCAGTGTCCTTTGCTGGAAAGGCTTTCTCTTTGTCGTCAACCTTTATTATCCTCTTAACTCTTTTTGTTGAGGGCTTGACTGCGGTTGAAGAAGGCTCTGCGACTAATGCTCTTTTAGTTCCTCTTCTTGTTGATGGTTTGGAAGTAGCTTTTTCTTGTCCTTTCTTGGTGGCCATCCTGAAAGAAGGGAAGAGAAAGAAAATTAAATTCATAGAGATAGAGCAAGGAAGAGGGTATTGTAAGTGATAGTCAATGCACAATAAAGATAAATAGCATGAACACATGGTCCGGATTACATGTGAAAAGCTCATCAATGGAAATATAGCAAGTGCATGTAGGACAATGGAATGCAAGAGGTTTATTGGCATGCAGGCAAAGGCATGAGTAGCATATATCAAACATTCAATGTCCAAGTTAGGTTACCATTTGTAACAAACTAACTATCACGGTTGTATTGACAATTAAATTTAAATAATAAAATATGAAAGGGAATTTGTGAAAAGCAAGCATTGCAGAGTAGAGTAAAGTAATATAGAAAAGTGCATAGTGCTATATGGGCTTTTTCACAAATACATGGCATGCATGGTAAACAAGATATAAAAAGTATGGAATTGAACATGCAAGCAATCCCTTAAATAGGAGAAAAATAATTGTCAAACAATTTGCAATAATCCACAAGCATATAATGAGGAATGATGACTTAAAAGGTTTCTAACACCATGTAAAAGAAGAAGAAGGAAAAATAAAGATGTGAAAAGAAAAAGAAAATAAAAAGCAAATAATAATATATATACATACTATAACAAGAATGATAGAAAAGAGAAGAAGGAAGAAGAAGGTAAAACCTTGTTAATGGTGGTGAGAGAGAGAGAAAGTGAAAGGTGAGGTAGAAGGGCAAAGGGAGAAAGAAGAAAGAAGGGGGGAAAAGAAAAAGTAGGGTTTGGAGAAGAGAAAGATAAGATAAGTTGGCTTATTGGGTTGAGCTGTGCGGCGCATGCGACGCGGCTGTGGAAGGCACGCGTTCGTGTGGATGCGCGTCAGGAAGGGGGGGCGCGATCACGTCGGTCACGCGGTTGCGTGACCTACATTGTGCTGCTGGCGCGAGTGCAGCCTCGCTCCAGCACAACTCTCTGTTCAATATAATTCAATTGCCAAATTAAGGTGACGCGATCGCGTGGGTAATGTGATCGCGTGAGTGTGCATCAGAAGATAATTGACGCGGCCGTGTCGGCGACGCGGTCGCGTGACCAGGATTGTGCTTCCAGCACCAATCCAGCACCACTCTCGCACAATATAGCATTGTGCACCCTTTTACGTCGAAAATGCAGGGCACGCGGCCGCGTGGAGTACGCGGTCGCGTGGGAGGCCATGATATCCATGCGACGCGGTCGCGTCAGCGACGCGGTCACATGGAGTAAATTGTGCCTTTGGCACGACTCCAGTGCTGCTCCTGTGAAACTTTCTGTTCATTTTTATTTTTCTTCAACCCCCTTGCCGCGTGGACGCGTTGCTTGGGCGATCGCGTCGCGCGGCGAAATATTTTTTTATTAGAAAGATAAAGACATGTAATTGAAAGAGCACGAAAGCACTAATAAAGAGAATAGTTATTTAAAGACGAAAAACTAAAAGTAAAGAAAAGAATGATCATACCGCGGTGGGTTGTCTCCCACCAAGAACTTTGCTTTAACGTCCGTAAGTTGGACGTTCCACTAGGTCAATCTGTTGCTATGTAGGGATCTTCCAGGCAGAAGATCTCAAGCTCCTTGCTCTTCTGCACCTTCTCACCACGGTATAGCTTCAGACAGTGTCCATTGACCTTAATAAGTTCAGAACTTAAAGGATGGCTTAGGTGATAAACTCCATATGGTTCAGCCTTCTCTATTCTGTATGGACCTTCCCATTTTGATCTCAACTTGCCGGGCATGAGCCTCAGTCGAGATTTGTAAAGGAGAACAAAATCTCCAGGTTGGAACTCTCTCTTCTTGATGTTTTGATCATGCACAGCTTTCATCTTTTCCTTGTATATTCTGGAGTTCTCATAAGCTTCTAGGCGAAGGTTCTCCAGTTCCTGCAGTTGTAACTTTCTTTCAGCTCCAGCATTCTCAATCCCCATGTTGCACTCTTTAACTGCCCAAAAGGCTTTGTGTTCGATTTCAACTGGGAGATGACAAGCTTTTCCATAAAATAAGCGGAAGGGACTCATCCCAATGGGTGTCTTGTATGCTGTTCTATATGCCCACAGTGCATCTTGTAGTCTGGTGCTCCAGTCTTTTCTGTGAGACTTAACTATCTTTTGCAAGATACGTTTAATTTCTCTGTTTGACACCTCGGCTTGTCCATTAGTTTGGGGATGGTAAGCTGTTGCAACTTTATGGATTATCCCATGCTTCTTCATCAATCCTGTTAGTCTCCTGTTACAAAATGGGTGCCTTGATCGCTCATGATCGCTCGTGGTGATCCAAAGCGGCATATAATATGGTTTCTCACAAAGGAAACAACAGTGTTGGCATCATCAGTGCGGGTAGGAATTGCTTCCACCCATTTGGAAACATAATCTACAGCTAACAATATATAAAAATATCCACTAGAATTTGGAAATGGACCCATGAAGTCAATGCCCCAAACATCAAAAAGTTTCACAGAAAAGCATATATTGTTGAGGCATCTCATCCCTCTTGGATATGTTACCAAATTTCTGGTATGGGTGACAAGATTTACAAAACTCAGCAGCATCTCTAAAAAGAGTAGGCCACCAGAATCCACAGTCTAAGATTTTTTTAGCTGTTCGTTGAGGGCCAAAATGTCCTCCACTTTCAGATGAGTGACAGGCTTCTAAAATGGACTGGAATTCTGATTGAGGTACACAACGTCTAATTATCTGGTCAGCGCCACATCTCCATAAATATGGGTCATCCCATATATAATATTTTGACTCGCTTTTCAGCTTATCTCTTTGATGTTTAGAAAAATGTGGAGGAAATGTGCGGCTAACTAAATAATTAGCAATAGGTGCATACCAAGGGACTACTTCAGATACTGCTTGCAGGTTGTCAAAAGGAAAATTATCATCTATAGGAGTAGAATCATCCTTAATATGTTCAAGGCGACTCAAGTGGTCTGCAACTAAGTTTTGATTACCACTCCTATCCTTGATTTCTAAATCAAACTCTTGTAACAGCAGTATCCAACATATAAGTCTTGGTTTGGATTCCTTTTTAGCCAATAGATACTTTAGAGCTGCATGGTCCGAGTACACTACTACTCTAGTACCAAGTAAATAAGCCCAGAATTTATCCAGAGCAAAAACAATAGCGAGTAGCTCTTTCTCAGTAGTAACATAATTGGACTGGGCAGTGTCTAAAGTCTTAGACGCATAGGCAATAACAAAAGGATTTTTACCTTCACGCTGAGCCAGTGCTGCTCCTACTGCATGGTTAGAAGCATCGCACATGATTTCAAATGACTGGCTCCAGTCGGGTCCTCTCACAATTGGAGCTTGAGTTAGAACAGTCTTTAGCTTATCAAATGCTTGTTTGCAATCCTCACTGAACTCAAACTCAATATCCTTTTGTAGTAATCTGGATAAGGGAAGTGCCACCTTACTAAAGTCCTTAATAAATCTCCTGTAGAAACCTGCATGGCCAAGGAACGAACGAACTTCCCTCATAGAAGAGGGGTAAGGTAAACTAGAAATAACATTCACCTTTGCTGGGTCTACAGAAATGCCATTATTAGATACCACATGTCCCAATACAATCCCTTGCTTTACCATAAAGTTGCATTTTTCAAAATTCAATACAAGGTTTGTATTAATACATCTATCTAATACTCTAGATAATCCATCTAAGCAAAGGTTAAAAGAATCACCATAAACGCTAAAATCGTCCATAAAAACTTCCATACAGTCCTCAATAAGATCAGAGAAAAGACTCATCATGCACCTTTGGAAAGTAGCTGGTGCATTGCACAAGCCAAATGGCATTCTTTTATAAGCATAGGTTCCAAAAGGACATGTAAAAGTAGTCTTTTCCTGATCCTCAGGAGCTATATGAATCTGGAAATAACCTGTGTAACCATCTAAAAAGCAATAATGTGATTTACCTGACAGGTGATCCAGCATTTGATCAATGAATGGAAGTGGATAGTGATCCTTACGAGTAGCTTGGTTGAGACGTCTGTAATCAATGCAGACTCTCCAAGCATTCTGAACTCTAGTTGCTATGAGCTCTCCATGCTCATTTTTCACTGTAGTGACTCCAGACTTCTTGGGCACCACTTGCACTGGGCTTACCCATTCATTGTCTGAAATGGGATATATGATACCGGCCTCCAATAGTCTGGTCACTTCCTTTTTGACAACTTCCAAGATGGTAGGATTCAATCTTCTTTGTGGTTGACGGACAGGTCTTGCTCCCTCTTCTAAAAATATTCTGCGCTCGCATTTTTGAGGGTTGATTCCCACTATGTCTGCCAAACTCCACCCTATTGCCTTCTTATGCTTCCTCAACACATCAAGTAGCTGTTCTTCTTGTTGAGAAGTCAGTTCTCTTGCAATAATAACCGGAAGCTTCTGCTCATCCTCAAGGTAAGCATATTTGAGATGTGGAGGAAGAGGTTTCAATTCTAACTTTTGATCATGGATAGGCTCTGGGTTATCTGGGGCTTGTGAAAATGGCGAAGTGTCCTCATTGTCAGTTAAGAGGGTCCCCACACTTATACCTTGTCCAGTGTGCCTCTCTTCAAACTCTTCCTTTTGAACTTCAGCCACACTTTCGTCTATGACATCACATTGGAAGATAGAACGATCTTCTGGGGGGTTGTCAATGACTCCATTCAGATTGAAGATTACTATGCGGCCATCTATTTCAAAGGAGTATGTCCCTGAAAAATCATCCAATTTGAATTTTGATGTCTTCAGGAATGGTCTTCCAAGTAGGATTGATGATGGCTTATCTGAATCATTATGGGGCATCTCCAAGATATAAAAATCAGTGGGAAATGTGAGCCCTTTAATGTTCACCAAAACATCTTCAGCAACTCCAGCAACTGTAATAATGCTTTTATCTGCTAACACAAAACGAGCTGCCGACCTTTTTAAGGGAGGGAGCCTCAAAACATCATATATAGACAAAGGCATTATACTGACACATGCTCCTAAATCACACATGCAATCATAAATTACTACACCACCAATAGTACAACTAACTATGCAAGGACCTGGATCACTACATTTTTCAGGTAATCCTCCCATTAAAGCAGATATAGAACTACCTAAAGGAATAGTTTCTAATTCATTAATTTTATCTTTATGGATACATAAGTCTTTTAGAAACTTTGCATATTTAGGTACCTGTTGAATAACATCAAAAAGGAGAACAGTTACCTCAACCTTTCTGAATATCTCTACCATTTTAGGATCAGGTTCCAGCTGCTTCCTAGGCTTCCTTGCAAGTTGTGGAAATGGAATGGGAGTAGTGTTTTCTGTGGTGCCTGCACCTTTTTGTGCCTCTTCCTGTGGTTGAGCTATCTCTTCTTCGGCTATGTCCTGTATATCCTCTTCCTCTTCAACATCTTCGATTTCTACCACCTCTTTAGCTGAGGCGTATTCTGGTGAGCTTGGTTCCTCCTGATTCCTCTCCTGCAGTGTGGTTCCGGACCTCAGGGTGATGGCATTAATTCCTCCCTTTGGATTGGGTAATGGTTGAGAGGGGATTCCAGTGGTGCTTGAAGGTTAGTTACTGGAATTTTGTGCTGAACCAAGTTGTGTCATAAAAGCTTGTAGAGTAGAGGTGAAACCATTCAGACTGGCGTTAATACTGTTCACGATGGTATTTTCCATGGCCAGTTGTCTTTTCTCAAAAGCTTGTAATAATTCTTTATTAGAAGATACAGAAGAATGAGTAAATTGAGAGGTTTGCTGCTGATTGTTCGGTGGTCCTTGGTTTTGCCTCAGGTGAGGTGCTCGGTATGGTTGATTTTGCTGCCTGTTGCTGTAATTATTCCACCTCTGATTTCCTTGATTATCTCTGCCTCCCCTATTATTGTTATCCCTCCAATTCTGGTTTGAATTGTCCTGCCATCCATGGTTATTATTTCCACTTTGATTGTACCCTTGGTTGGGGCGGTCATAGAAGTTGTGAGTGGATGCCACCATGTTGTCTTCTTGTTGGAGCTGCCGGCATTCATCAGTGTAATGGCTGTAATCAGCACAAATTCCGCAAATTCTTTGTGGAACTAGTTGTTGGTTTTGCTGCAGTTGAGTTTGCTGAGCTTGTTGATTTAACTGCATTTGCTTCAGCAAGTTGGTCATTTCACAAATGCTTCGATTTAGAGCAACAGTCTCTATGCCAGAAGATACTTCTGCAACGGCCCTTGAACGGCCTTGCTTCTGCCTGTGGTTCCGAGTAGATTCAGCAAAATCACTAATCAATTGCCAAGCTTCATCAGTGGTCTTGTACTTCTTCATAGACCCATTGCTGGCACTTTCCAATGTGGTCTTATCTTGGGGTCTCATACCTTGTGTGACATAGCTGAGTAGCATGATCTTGTCGATCATGTGGTGGGGGCATGCTTCCAGAAGATTATTGAAGCGCTTCCAGTATTCAAAGAGAGTCTCATTGTCATCCTGAACAATTGTAGAGATATCCTTCCTCAGTTTATTAGTAACTTCAGATGGGAAGAATTTCTCCAGGAACTCCTTTCTGAGTGTATCCCAGTTGGATACGTTTGCTAGAGGTTGAGTGTAGTACCACTCTCTTGCTTTTCCCTCAAGAGAGAACGGAAAAGCTTTCAGCAGAATTGAAGTTTCATTAGCGCCATCACGCCTGACAGTAGAACAGGCTTCCTGGAAATCTCTCAAGTGCTTGATAGGCTCTTGAGCAGGTAGGCCATGAAACTTCGGCATCAAATTTAGCAGTGCAGTCTTTATTTCAAAATCCGTAGCTACCGCTGGATGATGCGCTTGAAACGGTTGCAGTGTAAAATTAGGAGCTCCTTCCTCCTGAATGGTAATTCTTCTAGCTGCCATGTTTTCTTCACGTAAAACAACCGAATCAGTAGAACGGGGGCTGGTTTCTTCCTCAGATTCACTTTCAGATCCGCCCTCAGAGCGGACTAACCTACGCTGTTCTCGCCTTATTCGTGAAATTGTTCTTTCAATTTCAGAATCGAATATTAGCAAGCGCGGATCAGGAAGTGAACGTGTCATTTGACAGAAGAAACACGCAGCTCATAGTAGCAAAATTAAAGAAAATGCAAATAAATAAATTCTAACTAATAAAATAAGCACTCTATCGCAACTCCCCGGCAACGACGCTAAAAATTGATGGAGTGCAGAAGCTGGTGAATTAAAAATTAATTAAAATGGTTATGTTGCAAGTATAGTTCTTAACTCACCGAAAATCTGCCTATCAATTTAGAAATTTGTCACTGAAAGTTTAAATTAAAATTACTGGGAGTTTTAAGTCCCAGGTCATCTCCCAACGAGTTGTAGAAAAATGTGCTGTTTTATTAATCAGATATTCCAAAAAGAGTTGAGCTAAGTAAATTGGGATTTAAATTGAGGAATTTTAAATAATAAAAATAAGAGGCCTTGACTGGGAATTGATTGGTTAGAATTTCTATCATTGATGGTGTGATTGTAAGATTAATTTATAATTAATAGTTGTTCTGTTTGGTTATCCCTTACTAGGTAAGAGAAAGTCAAACAAGTAGAAATGCCAGATCTGTTCACAAGTTGCAACCCACTTAGTTCAAAGGGATTGGCGTCGGTGACAGGATAGCAATCCAACATTTAACCCAATTACAAATTTTTCTTTCAATCCTTCCAACTCAAGAGTTCCTTTTAATCAACTCCCCATCAAGTAATGAAACTACTTACGCATTGTAAATAAAGAATCCATGGCACATGAAAGGGAATTAAAAGAAGACATGATTATTGGAATGGAATTTAAATTAAAAAGAAATAATCCTTGCATTAATTAATCATAAAAATATCTGAATGACAAAATTGAACATAACAAAGAACATGGAAGAATAAAACCAAGTTAAGAAAACAAACTAGAGTGATGAAATCTTGATGAGGAAAATAACTCTTCTCAATGTTCCAATGCTAAGATCAATTGAAAATTAAAATTCTTAAAACTATAGAGAAAAAAACCTAAGAGAGTCAAAAACTAGATCTAAACTACTTAATGAATGTTTTTTCTGTTGTTTCTGCATATTCTCTGACTCTGGTCTGCTATTCCGGGCCAAAAACTGGGCCGAAATAGGGTTCAAAATCGCTGGTTTCAGATTCGGCAGTTTATGCAGATCGCGCATGTCGCGCGATCGCGTCTTCCATGCGGACGCGTCGCTGGCGCTTTTCCTCTTCACGCGTTCGCGTCGTCCACGCTACCGCATTGCTTGTGCTTTCCAATCCGCGCGGCCGCGCAAGCCATGCGGCCGCGTCACTGCGATTTGCGCTCCTTCGCGGTCGCGTGAGCCATGCGACCGCGTCACTTTTCGCTGGTTATCTCCTCAAACTCTTGTGTTCCTTCCATTTTTGCTAGCTTCCTCTCTAATCTCCGTCTCATTCATGCCCTATAAAGCTTGAAACGCTTGACACACAGATTACGACATCGAATGGAATAAAGGAGAATTAAAATTAAATAATTAAAGTCTCTGGGAAGCAATTTTCAAACGTGTAATAAATTCAGGAAGGAAATCTAAATGCATGCTAAATTGAGGAATAAGTGGGTAAGGATCACGACAAAACGACACAATTAAACCACACAATTAAGCCTAGAATTAAATAGCAGAACTTTCTACCCCGGCTCAAAGACTCTGGATGACAGTTTCTTATCATGCCATCTTTTTGCTTTCTCTTTGTAAATTTTTGCATTCTCGAAAGCATTGAGTCTAAATTCCTCAAGCTCATTTAACTGGAGCAATTGTTTTTCTCCAGCTAACTTGGCATCAAGGTTTAGGAATCTGGTTGCCAGTAGGCTTTGTGTTCCAGTTCCACTGGCAAGTGACATGCCTTTCCATACACGAGCTGGTATGGAGAGGTCCCTATAGGGGTCTTGAATGCTGTTCTGTATGCCCACAGAGCATCATCCAAGCTTCTTGCCCAATCCTTTCTACGGTTAATTACTGTCCGTTCCAGGATTCTTTTAAGTTCTCTGTTAGAGACTTCAGCTTTCCCATTTGTCTGTGGATGATATGGAGTGGCTACCCTGTGGCTAACTCCATAACGAACCAAAGCAGAGTAAAGCTGTTTATTGCAGAAATGAGTTCCCCCATCACTGATTAATACTCTAGGGGTACCAAATCTGCTGAAGATGTGTTTCTGGAGGAATTTTAACACGGTCTTAGTGTCATTAGTGGGTGTTGCAATAGCTTCCACCCATTTGGATACATAATCCACTGCCACCAGAATATAAGTGTTTGAGTATGATGGTGGGAAAGGTCCCATGAAGTCAATACCCCATACATCAAACAACTCAATCTCTAAGATCCCTTGTTGAGGCATGGCATAACTGTGAGGCAGATTACCAGATCTTTGGCAACTGTCACAATTAAGTACAAACGCTCGAGAATCTTTATAGAGGGTAGGCCAGTAGAAGCCGCATTGGAGGACTTTTGTGGCTGTTCACTCACTTCCAAAATGTCCTCCATATTGTGATCCATGGCAGTGCCATAGGATCTTCTGTGCTTCTTCTTTAGGCACACATCTATGGATTACTCCGTCTGCACATCTCTTAAAGAGATACGGCTCATCCCAAAGATAATACTTTGCATCCGTGATCAGCTTCTTTGATTGCTGCCTACTGTATTCTTTCGGTATGAATCTCACTGCCTTGTAGTTTGCAATGTCTGCAAACCATGGCACTTCCTAGATGGCAAAGAGTTGCTCATCCGGAAAGTTTTCAAAGATCTCAGTAAGAGGGAGGGACGCCCCTTCTACTGGTTCTATTCGGGACAGGTGATCTGCTACCTGATTCTCTGTCCCTTTTCTGTCTCTTATTTCTATATCAAACTCTTGCAGAAGCAACACCCATCTTATGAGTCTGGGTTTTGAATCCTGCTTTGTGAGTAGATATTTAAGAGCAGCATGGTCAGTGTACACAATCACTTTGATCCTACTAAATAGGATCTAAACTTGTCAATGGCGTAAACCACTGCAAGTAGCTCTTTTTCTGTGGTTGTGTAGTTCTTCTGTGCGTCATTTAGAACACGACTGGTGTAGTAAATGACATGCAGAAGCTTGTCATGCCTTTGTCCCAATACTGCACCAATGGCATGGTCACTGGCATCACACATCAGTTCAAATGGCAATGTCCAGTTTGGTGCAGAGATGATTGGTGCTGTGACCAGCTTAGCTTTCAGAGTCTCAAACGCCTGCAGACACTCCTTATCAAAGATGAATGACGTGTCAGCAGCTCGCAGATTACTTAGAGGTTTTGCAATTTTTGAAAAATCTTTTATGAACCTTCTATAGAATCCTGCATGCCCCAGAAAGCTTCTAATTGCCTTAACATTGGCAGGTGGTGGTAATTTTTCAATTACCGCTTTCTTAGCTTTATCCACCTCTATTCCCTTGTTCGAAATTTTGTGCCCAAGGACAATTCCTTCAGTCACCAGAAAGTGACACTTCTCCCAGTTAAAACTAGGTTGGTCTCTTGGCACCTCTTTAGAACAAGTGCTAGATGGTTAAGACAGGAGCTAAATGAGTCTCCAAATACTGAAAAGTCATCCATGAAGACTTCCAGAAATTTTTCCACCATGTCAGAGAAAATTGAGAGCATGCACCTCTGAAAGGTTGTAGGTGCAGTGCACAGGCCAAATGGCATCCTTCTGTATGCAAATACTCCAGATGGGCATGTGAATGCCGTTTTCTCTTGATCATTTAGATCTTCTGCAATTTGATTATAACCTGAATATCCATCCAGGAAGTAGTAGTATTCATGACCTGCTAGTCTTTCTAGCATCTGGTCTTTGAATGGTAAAGAAAAATGATCCTTTCTGGTAGCTGTATTGAGCCTTCTATAATCAATACACATACACCACCCTGTAACTGTTCTTGTAGGAACCAGTTCATTTTTTTCATTATGAACCACTGTCATGCCTCCCTTCTTAGGGACGACTTGGACAGGGCTTACCCAGGAGCTATCAGAAATAGGATAAATAATCCCAGCCTCTAGTAATTTAGTGACCTCCTTCTGCACCACTTCCTTCATGGCTGGATTTAGCTGCCTTTGTGGTTGAACCACTAGCTTGGCGTCACCCTCCAGTAAGCTCTTGTGCATGCATCTGGCTGGGCTAATGCCCTTGAGATCACTGATGGAGCACCCAAGAGCTGTCTTGTGTGTCCTTAGCACTTGAATTAGTGCTTCCTCTTCCTGTGGCTCTAAAGTAGAGCTTATGATTACAGGAAAGGTATCATTTTCTCCCAGAAATGCATATTTCAGGGATGGTGGTAATGGTTTGAGCTCGGGTTTGGGAGGTTTCTCCTCTTCCTGAGGGATTTTCAGAGGTTCTATTATTCTCTCTGATTCCTCTAAATCAGGCTGAACATCTTTAAAGATGTTCTCTAGCTCTGATTCGAGACTCTCAGCCATATTGACCTCTCTTACCAGAGAGTCAATGATATCAACACTCATGCAGTCATTTGGGGGTGTCTGGATGTTGCATAGCTTTGACAACATTCAACTTGAACTCCTCCTCATTGACTCTCAGGGTTACTTCCCCTTTTTGGACGTCAATGAGGGTTCGGCCAGTTGCTAGGAA